>NW_024706245.1:0-12127 GCF_018977255.1 Callorhinchus milii | reverse complement strand
CCCGGGGCCCCGGGCCGGCCACCAGCCCCTCCAGGCAGCGAGCCGGGCACCCAGAACCCTGCCCGTCCCCCGCCATGGCCACGCAGCGGCAGACCCGCTTCTCCCCGCCCTCCGGGTGCCCGGCCAGGTACAGGGGCCCCGCTTCGGGGGGCAGGGCCAAGGACTCGAGCAGGCCCGGACCCTCGGGGGGCTGCCCCTCCAGCTCCAACACGGCGTAGTCCAGGGCCGGGTTGCAGGAGACGGGGGCCGGGGCCAGCCGGAACCCCGGGCCTAGCAACCCCTCCGACTCGTAGCCGAAGTAGACCTCGGCCCGTTCCCGCAGGAGGGGGGTGCCGGTGGTCTCCCAGCCACCCCCCCCTCCTCCTCCACCCCCTCCTCCGCAAGCCTCGGCCATCATCTCCACCAGGTGGTAGCAGGTGATGATGAAACGGTCCTTCAGCAGGAAGCAGGTCCCCCCCACCACTCCCCCGCCTCCCCCTCCCCCTCCTCCTCCTCCTCCTGCCCCTCCCCTCGAGCCGTGGCCCCTCCAGCTCAGGTAGCCCACGGCCGAGAGCCGGGGTGCCAGGGCCCTCAGGTCCCCGGCCGGGATGCCCAGCTGGGCCTCCTGGCGCAGGCCGGTCAGGTACTGCTTCTCGGTCAGCCCGGCCCGGCCCGAGCCCAGGACCAGCAGGGCCCGGAAGTCGGCCATGGCCGCCCGCAGGGCCTCCCCGTGCCACCTGGGGGCCTCGTGGAGCCCGGCAGGGGCCCCCGGGAGCTCCCGCCGGGGCCGGTCGGGCGACTGGGGGGCGCCACCGGCCTTGAGCTTGGGGTGGTGGCCTCGATCGGCCGTCGTCGCCATCGTCTCCTCTCCTCCTCCTCCTCCTCCTCCTCCTCCTCTCCGCCGTCCGCCGCTGAGCTCCACCTCGAAGCTGCGCCCGCCCAGGAGGTCCACCACGTTGCTGAACTGGATCTTGGTGGGGGCCTCGGCCCTCTCCACCAGCCGGTGCCCATCCTGGTCCACCCGGGCGTGGAAGCGCCCGTCCCCGGCCAGGGCCTGGCGCACGGTCTGCCCGGCGAAGGCCAGGACGCAGAGACCGGTCTGGCCCTGGGCCACCCGGTCAGCCAGCACGATCCTCTGGGCCGAGTTGCCCGGGGAACGGGCCCAGGGCTCCACGTAGAAGAGCACGTGGCGTCGGGGGCGAGGGCGAGGCCGGGGGCGAGGGCGGGCCCGGGCCAGAGGAGGAGGAGGAGGAGTGGGGGGAGCCGAGGTCTCGGCCTGGTTGCCCCCCTCCCGCCCCGAGGCCCGGGAGAAGACCAGCCGGAAGTGGGACCCGGGCGGCAGGTAGCGGCAGGCCACCCCCGGGTGGACCAGGCCCCTCAGGGGCCCGGAGCCGTAGGCCAGCACGGCGTTCCCGCCCCGCTCCCGCTCCTCGAAGTCCAGCGAGCTCCTGAGGGCCGAGACCAGGCTGGCCTCCGGGTCACCCGAGACCACGTAGCGCACGTCGTCGGGGTCCCCGCAGATGGAGAAGGTGAAGACCCGCTTGGGCCGGAGCCCCACGCCTTCCTCCTCTTCCTCCTCTTCCTCCTCCGCCGCATCCTCCTCCTCCTCCTCCTCGTCTTCCTCGCACTTTCCCGGGCGTTTCCGACCCGCGGCCGTCCGAAGTTGCTTCTCCACGCCCGGCTTCGCCTTCGGGCCGAGGCAAAGTAGGGTGGAGGGGGTGGGGGGGGGGGAGGAAAAATAATTAATGATAATTAATAATAATTAATAATAATGCGGAATAATAATTAACAGTCTAACCCCTGAGCTACAGGGGCTGTGGGGTGCGAGGAGGGGGTCTAACCCCTGAGCTACAGGGGCTGTGGGGTGGGGGGCGAGGGGTCTAACCCCTGAGCTACAGGGGCTGTGGGGTGGGGGGCGAGGGGTCTAACCCCCTGAGCTACAGGGGCTGTGGGGTGGGGGGTGAGGGGTCTAACCCCTGAGCTACAGGGCTGTGGGGTGGGGGGCGAGGGTCTAACCCCCTGAGCTACAGGGGCTGTGGGGTGGGGGGGGGGTCTAACCCCCTGAGCTACAGGGGCTGTGGGTGGGGGGTGAGGGGTCTAACCCCTGAGCTACAGGGGCTGTTGTGTGGGGGGCGAGGGGTCTAACCCCCTGAGCTACAGGGGCTGTGGGTGGGGGGGGGGGGTCTAACCCCCTGAGCTACGGGGACCCCTGACCTGTAATGAACTGTCCTTCTGAAGCTCCATAACGCAGGAAGATGACGACTGGACAAAGTTATCGGATTCTGGGAATGAGAAAAGAGTTAGAGACGGAGAGAGGGACAGAGGGAAATAGCGAGAGAGAGAGAGAGAGAGAGAGACAGAGCGAGAGAGAGAGAGAGAGAGACAGAGAGACAGAGCGAGAGAGAGAGAGACACAGAGAGAGAGAGAGAGACAGAGCGAGAGAGAGAGAGAGAGAGAGACAGAGAGAGAGAGAGAGAGACACAGAGAGAGAGAGAGAGAGAGAGAGACAGAGCGAGAAGAGAGAGAGACACAGAGAGAGAGAGAGAGACAGAGCCAGGGAGAGAGAGAGAGACAGGGAGAGAGAGAGAGAGACACACAGAGAGAGAGAGACAGAGAGAGAGAGACAGGGAGAGAGAGACAGAGAGAGACAGAGCGAGAGAGAGAGAGACAGAGAGAGAGAGACAGGGAGAGAGAGACAGAGAGAGAGAGAGAGAGACAGAGAGAGAGAGAGAGGGAGAAAGAGAGAGAGACAGAGAGAGAGACAGAGCGAGAGACAGAGAGAGAGAGAGAGAGAGACAGAGAGAGAGAGAGAGAGACAGAGAGAGAGACAGAGCGAGAAGAGAGAGAGACAGAGCGAGAGAGAGAGAGAGCCAGGGAGAGAGAGAGAGAGACAGGGAGAGAGAGACAGAGCGAGAGAGAGAGAGAGAGAGAGACAGAGAGAGAGACAGAGCGAGAGAGAGAGAGAGAGAGAGACAGAGCGAGAGACAGAGAGAGCCAGGGAGAGAGAGAGAGAGACAGGGAGAGAGAGAGAGAGACACAGAGAGAGAGAGAGAGAGACAGAGCGAGAGACAGAGAGAGCCAGGGAGAGAGAGAGAGAGACAGGAGAGAGAGAGAGAGAGACAGCGAGAGACTGAGAGAGAGAGGACAGCAGAGAGAGAGACAGGGGCGGGGAGGCCCCCCGGCTCCTGCTGGTGGCCGGCCAGGCCTTCAGGAGACCCCGGCAGGGCCCGGTCGGGGCCGGGGGGCCGGTCCCGGGCGGCTCGACCGCCGGTTCCCCCATCCTGGACGGGGAGGGGGCCCTGGTGGGCCTCCACGGCGGGGGGGAGGGCTACAAGCGCAAGAAGGAGGCGGAGAGGGTCTACGTGGAACTGGGGCGGCCCATCGTGTGTCTGCTCCACGACCTGGCCTCCAGGACGGCCCAGGGGCCCAGCGAGAGCGCGAGGGAGCTCCACGCCATCATCCGGGGGGCCGTCCTGAAGAGGAAGTAGTTTGGGGTGGGGGGGCGGGCGGGCGGGCGGGCGGGCGGTGGGGGGGAGAAGGGGGTTTGGCGGTGGTTGGGTGGAGGTGGGTGGGAGCCGTTTTGTCAAAGAAAATGGCCTCGTTCTCGCTCCCCTCGCTGTTGGGTGGAGGGGGTGGTGGGGGGGTGAGGGGGTGGTGGGACGGGTGTCACGCGTGTGGGGGTGAAGGGGGTTCACGTCCGTTCAGCCGTAAGGCACGAGCGAGAGCGAGGGAGAACTTTTATTTTTTCCGGCGCGTAAGACATCAGTGACCGTTGAAACTGAAGTCACGTTGGAAGCCGTGACGCGAGATTATTATTATTGTTATTATTATTATTATTATTATTTTGGGGGGGCGTTGCGTTGCGTCGGGGAGGGGGGAGGAGGTTTTCCCGGATTGTAAGGGGAGAACGCGCGACTTCTCCTCCTCTCGTCCAGAGGGCGCGAAAGAAATATTAAAACCACGTATTTTTCCACGTGGGGAACTGAGTTCGAGCTTTGTTACGTGCGGGTTTCTGTCTCTAACCGCTCGCTCGCCCTGTCTCTGAGGTTCTGGGGCCTTGACCCCCATCGCCCACCCCCCCCCCCGACCCCCCACTTCTCCCCCCACCCCCTCCCCCACCCCTACCCCATCCATCCATCCATCCGTCCGTCCATCTCCACTGGCGTCCCACCGCGCAGCTCGAGATCCTGGCCGTCAAAAGCCCTCCACGGCCCTGGCTCCCCCTCACCATGTCCGCCAGCTCCTAACCCCCCACCCCCCCCCACCACCACCACCCCCCCCTCCATCCTACCCGCTTCCCTCACGGCCCCCGCCTCCCCCACCCCCCCCCCCCGTTCCCCCCCATTAATGGGCGAGGGGTCTACAGTCACTCCCCACCCAACCCACCCTCCCACCACCCTCTGGAGCTCAGTCCCGCAGTCCCTCCGCTTCGCCCCAAACCCCCCCCCACCCCCCCCCCCCCCACCCCCACCCCCGCCCCACCCTCCCTCGGCTCCTTCAAGACCCTCCTAATGTGGTCGCTCAATCCACGGCTCTTTGTGGCGGGGACGTCGCCGGGCGCGCGCACAGTCACTACGCTCCGCAGCGTGTCCCGTGAAGGGCATCTGAGGCGTCTCGAAGCCGCGATCGGGCGCCGGGTCAAACCCCCGGGGATTCTTATCGCTCTTATTAACGCCATCAATAGGGTTCATGTAACGATGCTGTGGTTACCAACGCGGTTGCGAACAATAATACGTCACCGTTGCGGCTGTCAATAACACCGCATAATTATTATTGTTATTATTATTTATTAATAATATTAGTATTGATAATTTACTGTGAATAAAAGGTTTCGCTCACCCGAACCCGGGCGGGAATCGAACCCGGGTCCCCTCGCTTGTGCGGCTCGGGGGGGGGGGGGGGGGGCGGGTGGGCGTGTGCGTTGGGTTAACTACTCGCCTCTTGATTGGCCGGCGCGCCTTGATCGACAGCTTGGGGAGCCAATGGGTGTGGGCGCAGTGGGAGGGCGGGGCTGGGGGTCTGATAGCTCGCTTCCTGATTGGTCGACGCAGCTTGACTGACGGCTCTGTCGACCAATGGATGTCGGCGTGTGTGTGTGTGTGTGTGTGTCGGCGACGGGCGAGACTGAGACGCTCAGGTGACGGTTCAGCCGACCAATGGACTGCAGGCAAGGTGAGAAGGCGGGGCGGATTCGCTGAGTGACGGCTCAGCTGACCAATGAGCTGCAGCAAGGGCCGTGACGCCACCAGGCTGACACCCTATCAGCTCCGCGCCCCCCCGCTCCCCCGCGCACGCGGCTCTTTTCAAAACAAAACGGCCGTAACGGTCGCCGCGCGCGGGGCGGGCCGGACAGGGGGGCGGGGTCGAGCGCGTGAGTGACCTGCGGCCTGGCCAATGGGAGGAGGGGATGAGGCGGTTGACGCGGACGCCGGCCAATGAGGCTGGCGGAGCGGGTCACGTGGGCCGCGCGTCACGTGGTCGGCGGCCGTCCGTCGGCTCGAGCGAGGCGTGTGAGACGGAGCGGACGCCGCTAATGGCGGCCGGAGTGGGGGAGAGAGGGGCGAAAGGGCGGCCCTAGAGGAGAGAGAGAGAGAGAGGGAGAGCGGGGCTGGAGGGGCCGGAGGGAAGGGGAGACCATGGACCAGACGCAGCCGCTGGACTGGCAGCCGGAGGAGGAGGAGGAGGAGCGGCCCCGCCAGGCGGCCCGGGATGAGGAGCCCCGCGGGCGCCTCCAGGTGGTGGTGGGCAACTGTGACAGCGAGAAAGGTAAGAGAGGGGCGGGAGGGAGGGAAGGAAAGAGGGAGGAGAGAGGGAAGGAAAGGGAGGAGAGAGGGAGGGAGGGAAGGAGGAGGGAAAGAAAGAGGGAGGAGGGAGGGAGGGAAGGAAGGAGAGAGGGAAGGAGGAGGGAGGGAGGGAAGGAAAGAGGGAGGAGAGAGGGAAGGAAAGGGAGGAGAGAGGGAGGGAAGGAGGAGGGAAGGAAAGAGGGAGGAGGGAGGGAGGGAAGGAAAGAGAGAGGGAAGGAGGAGGGAGGGAGGGAGGGAAGGAAAGAGGGAGGAGGGAAGGAGAGAGGGAGGGAAGGAGAGAGGGATGGAGGAGGGAAGGAAAGGAGGAGAGAGGAGGGAGGGAGGAAGGAAGGAGGGAGGGAGGAGAAGGAGGAAGAGGGGGCGATTTCCCCTCCAGGGGGGTGAGGAGGTCGAGGGTCTCTGACCTCCCAACATTTCGTCCGCAACGCACAGTCACTACACCTTACGGCGTATCCCGCGAAGCGCTTTGAGGCGTCTTGAGCGACGCGATGGGAGAGGCTCCGGGTCAAATGTAAGCCTCGTCATTGTTGTTGGTATTATTATTATTATTATTAATTATTATTATTAATTATTAATGTCCTCAACCAATCTCACCTCCAAATAATAATAATAATAATAATAATAATCCCGGCGTCGTCGAGACGCCTCGAAGCGCCTCACGGGACACGCTGTAAAGCGCGGTGACCGCGTGCGTGTTTTGCTTATTAAAAATACTTATCATTGTTGTTGCGTGCGTGTGCGTGTGCGTAATGCGTGTGCGCGTGTGCCCAGAGTTCCCGGTGTACAGAGGGGACAATGTGATCGGGCGGCACGAGAGCTGCGGTGTGCGCCTGGCGGCCCAGTCGGTGTCAAAGCGACACGCGGTCATCGAGGTGGACGATGACGGGCACCTGATCTACGACTGCAACAGCCTGAACAAGACTCGCCGTGTCCGGCGCGTGCTGAAGCCGGGCGTGCGGTACGCCCTGCGCGACGGGGACCTGCTGCTGTTCGCCGACGTGGCCTGTCGCTACTTCTTGGTGCCCCGCTGGAGCTCGGGCTCGGGCTCGGGCGGGAGGACGGAGACGCGGGGAGGGGAGGCCGAGACGGAGGCTGGCGATTCCGAGGACGATTCGCTGGCACTGTCGCCCACCCAGAACTACCAGGCCAAGCTCGAGAGGACACCTTTCCCCCTGCGGACGCCGCAGGCCGGAGTCTACGTGCAGGATTCGGACGACGAGGAGACTTCGGCAAGGAACAAGGCACATCCCGGCACTTCCGGTAAGTAAGCTTGGGCCGCTCGCACGCCTCTGTTTATCGAGTAGTAAGTAGGAACTCACTCGTTAGTCGATTGGCGGATCGCTTTCCGGGGATAATAATCCCTTCAAAATAATGATAGTTTGGTCACTCAATCCACGACTGTTTGTGGGACGCTGCTGTGCGCCATTGGATGCCGCATTTCGCCCACAAATATACAGTCAATTCACTTTGCAGCATATTCTGTGAAGCGCTTTGAGACGTCGAGAAGACGTGAAAAGCCTTATATCAAATGCAAGGGTTATTATTATTGTTTATGTGCGTACCAGAGTTTGCCTTTGCTCTCCATTCCCAGGATTGAACTCTACGCAAGGTTTCGGCAGCCAATCCCGGTCCAAATTCCAAACTCCGTCAAACACAGTTGTCCCTGAAAGGTACGATCCCATAGCTTCAAGGTGGGAGCCGGAGAGGTGGTGGGAGGGGAGAGGGCGAGGATGCAAGGATTAGTACGAGTCGGGATGGAGTTCCAGGGAGCGGGGTGGGCGGTGGGGGTTGAGCGAGTGAGAGCCTGTAAATCAAAATGATGAAGGGGATGGAGAGTCTCGACAATAAAAGCAACAAGTTGCGCTTATTTAGTGCCCTCCACGCAGGACAAGGTCTCAGAGGCTTAACGGTGACGGAGCCCGACTCCGAGCCGTGGGGTGGGCCGGAGGGTGGAGGTAGCGGTAAGAACAGTCGAAGACGGAAGGTTTTCAGACGGGACCTGAAAGAGGGGAGGGGGGGGCGGGGGGTGGCAAGGCGGAGGGATTGAGGGAGAGTTTCGGGGTGGAGTGGTGCGAGGGACGAGCAGGAGGCTTCTGCTTCACAGAATATTCTGCAAAGTGAATTGACCGTCCACTTTGCGGGAGAAAGGGTAATGTGGACCGTGATAAGCTGTTTAACAACAGCGGAGCCAGGGGACGCGGCATGCGATTGAACGGGGGGTAAATTCAGAACAAATCTGTGGCAACACTACTTCAGTGAAAGAGTAGTAAATGTATGGAACGGGCTCCCTGGAGAGACAGACGGTGGAAGCAGGAAGACTCGATTCTTTCAAGAACAAATGAGACAGATTTCTGAGGGGAAATAATATCTCGGGGACACAGTGTACAGTTTGGGACACGACATGTCAGGCCAGGACGGTGGAAGGCGAACTCGATGGCAAATCTTATGTTCTGGAAAGGCGGGGGGGCGCGGAGAGAGTGAGAGCAGAGAAAGAGAGAGAAATAGAGAGCGGTGGGAGACAGGAGGGGGGTAAACAGAGAGAGGGAGAGAGAGGAAGGGAAAGCGAGGGAGAGAGAGGGTAGCAAATCAGAGTTCTGTTACAAAATAATATCTGGGGATGCAGGATCCTTTCGCCCACAAAATACACAGTCACTCCACTTTACGGAGTGTCCTGTGAAGCGCTTTGAGACGTCTCGGAGACGTGATAAGGGGTTGTATCAAGTGCGAGGGTTATTATTATTATTATGGCGGAAGGTGAACTGGGTGGACCTTTGGTCTTCTTTCATCTGGAATATTCTTAAGCGCTCGCCGGTGGTGGGGTGGGGAGAAGGCTTGGTTTCTCACGAGGTCTCTTTCCTTCTCAGCGACGATGAGGGTCCGGGCAGCTCATCGCCCTGTAGCCCCTTCGAGGGGCTTCACTCCGCGAGCGGGAGCGACACGGCCCAGGATGGGGGGGGGAGCGGGGGAGGGCAGACGCCCGCCGGGACCCCCTCCCTCCCCGGGCCTCACCGGCTAGACTTCCTGCCGTCCCTGAGCGAGAGCGAGAGCGGGGCCGAGGGGGAGGAGGAACCAAGCTCCGTCACCGAGGAGGGGGCCGCCTCGGGGACGGTTTGCACCGCCGGTCAGGAAGCCCCGGCCGAACCCGGGGGCCACCCGTTGGAAAGCCCATCGGCACCTGGGCTCTTGCCGTACTTTAACCTGGACAGTGACAGCGAGGAGGGGGAGGAGGGGGCGGGGACGGGTTCGGGACCCCAGGCAGTGGCTGCCCCTCTTTTCCGCCTCCCTGAGCCCCGGGGGAACAACAACAACAACAACAGCAGCAGCAGCGGCTCAGGGAACGGGCCCCCCTGCTCCAGGGAGGGGCGGAGCACCAGGGCCGGACCTGAGCGAGGGCAGCGATACCGACGTGGAGGAAGACGGCAAGTGGGAGCTGGGGAAGGCGAGCGAGGATGAGCTCCTGAAGGGAGACAGCGACACGGACATCGACGAAGGTAACAGATGGCCTCTGCCTCTGGCCGGTAAAAACTCACCCCCGGTCTTACCTTCGCGTCCCGGCTGTTGTCGTCGTCGTCGTGGATTTAACAATAATTCTGATCGTTTCCCTGCAGACATCAGCGAAACGTACACGCTGGAGCTCACCCAGAGTTACATCGCGCCCACGCCAAGCGCCCGGAAGGAGCGAGAGGAGGACCGAGCGGAGGGTCAGTACCATAATCCTGCGCGGCACAAGGAGTCCTGCAGCTTCGCGGTCAGAGCGCTCGACTCGCGGGGGCTTATCGGGGGTTGCGTACGGCCAACAAGCGAGCCCAGGGTGGGTGACCGACCCTGTGTTTTAATGTGCCGTCTTTCTTTCCCCCCCCCCCCCCCACCCACCCCACCACAACCCCTTTGCCTCTCGCAGAAACACGCACGTACGGGGTCGATCGAAGCACCCAGTCTGGAAGCCCTGAAGGTAGGCGAGCGTCCATTTTTTTCTCTTAATATTCCCTCCTTTTTTCGCCTCTACTTCCCCCCGTCTCCCCTCCCGCGCACACTCCCCACAACCCCCCAACCCACCCGTACGCTCAACCCACAACTCTTTCTCGGGACGCGGCTGCACCCAGCGAATCGTCTGCCGCGTTTCGCTCGCCAAAAACGCATGGCCACTCCGCTTTGAGACGTATCGTGACGTGGGATGTATTACCAGGTGTAGTGACTGTGCGTCTCTCCTCCGCTCGGCTTTCGCAGGTGGGCTTCCGGGCCAGTCGGTGGAGCCGAGCCGGAGGAGCCCACGGAGGGCGCATCGACCCCTGAGGACACGGGCTCCCTCCTCTCGGAGAACGACCCGGCCCGGGCAGGCGAGGCCGAGGAACCGACGCAGGACTTCAGGTCTCCGGGCTGGGCCGGCGCCGGAGGCAGGGAGGAGGCGGACGACACCCAGCAATTCGCCCGCCTCCCCCCGCCGCCGGGCTGGCTGCGCCCGGAACCCGCCGACCGCCGCCGGGAACAGGAGAGCGCCGCGGGCGACACCGAGCCCCTCGGCTCGCCGGCCTCGTCGGGGGCGGACACCGAGCCCGTCAGCCTGCCGTGGGCAGCGCAGGGGGGCGGGCAGGAGCTCAGCGCCCCCTCGGCCAGCGGCGCCCGGGCAGAGCCAGCCCCCTCGCTCGCACCGGCACCCGAGAGCGCCCCGCAGACGGGCAGCGACCTCCCCGAGTGGATGGAGACGCAGAGCCCGGGCCCCGGGGCTGCCCGCCCGGAGGAGGTCGGAGCAGCGGCTCAGGAGAAGGCGGCGGCCGCCACCGACCCCGCCCTGGTGGAGCAGGTGAACGAGCTGGAGAGGAGCCTGGCCCACGCCCTGGACCTGGGGTCCAGGGAGACCCAGCAGATGGACACGTCTGATCAGACAGGTTGGCGCTCGCCTTCGGTCTCCGCTTCGCTGCCCGAGAGGTGGGGAGGGTGGGGTGTCGACGCGACTGTATGTGTGCGTGTGTGTGACCTGGGTAAAGGGCGGTACAGTGGTTGGGGGGGGGGGAGGTGGGGGTGGTCATCGTTTCGCCCACAGAGCACACAGTCACTACACTTGTCCCGCGAAGCGCTTTGGGACGTCTCGGAGACGCGATGAGACTCCGGGTCAGACGCCGGGATTATTGTTGTTATTAATCATTCTAATTAGTGCGCCCGGAGGTGCGGAGGGAGGGAGGGAGGGGAGTGTGGAGGGAGAGAGAGCGAGAGAGAGAGGGAGTGAAAGAGTGGGAGAGGGAGAGAGTGAGAGAATGCGATGCGAGTGAGAGGGGTTGGTAGAGAGAGAAAGTAACCGAGAGGGGGAGAGAGAGAGAGAGAGAGAGGGAGGGAGAGAGAGGGGGAGAGAAAGAGAGAGAGAACGAGAGAGAAAGAGGAGAGGGGGAGCGATGGAGGGAGTGAAAGAGGACGTGATGAGGCGCCGGGTCAAACGCCGGGATTATTATTATCGATTATTATTACCGATTACGATTAATAAGTTTCTCGTCTCCCGGTTGCAGCCGAGGTGGGGTGGCACCGGGCCGAAGAGCAGGAGCCCCGCCCCCCCGTGGCCGGCCCGGGCCGGGAAGTCAGGGAGACGGCCCGCGGAGAGGGGAGGGTCGAGGCCTTCGCCGCTCGGGCCTCGAAGCCTTCCCCGGCGGACGCAGACACGGAGACGAAGCCAGGAAGCAGCCGCCCGCGCGCCGAGCTCGCCCCCCGGGCAGGGGAGGAGGAGGAGACGCAGGCTGGGGGGGGCAGGCCAGCCGAGGGCAGGGGCCGGGCTCCGAGGACGCAGGGGGAAGCTGCCGATCCGCCCCCGCCGTCCGGCACGGACGCGCCGCCCTCCTCCGCCCCTCCACGGGGGCCACTCGAAGCTGCCGCCCAGGACCGCAGCCCAACGGTAAGGGAATTATCGGGAACAATCCTAACCGACACCCGATCGCGCCGGTCGCGCCCGGAGGACGTCTCGAATTTGCTGCGCGGTGTCGTTCGGGATCCGCGGTCGGTCGCGACCGCCCCGAGACTCTGGAGCTCTGTCTCGGTCCCTCCGCCTCCGCCTCACCCGCCTCCTCCGTCTTCAGTCCGAGCCTTTCTTGTAGCTCAGGGGTTAGAGACCTCGCAAGCGAGAGAGGACCCGGGTTCGATTCCCGGGCGGGTCAGGTCAGGGCGAAACCTTAGGCACGTTTCCTTACTCCGCACACGCAGACACACACAGATGCACACAGGCACACGCACAGACGCACACGCACAGACGCACACGCACACACGCGCGCCCCGTTTCGCCCGCAAAACACAGCACGCGCGGTCGCTACACCTTACAGCGTGTCCCGGGACGCGCTTTGAGACATCTTGGACGGCGCGATCAG
>NW_024706244.1:0-12140 GCF_018977255.1 Callorhinchus milii | reverse complement strand
TGAGTCCACACGTTTCCGTCATTGCGCCCTCTCCGGGCAGAGCCATGCACACGAAGGAAGAGATAAAGATCCCACTCCAGCCCCCCATAGTATTAAACGGGCTGCTGGGGCATGTGCTGTTCGCGAGTTGCACCTATGTAAGGCCGGCACGACACACTCGAGGCTGGGTGGTCAGCACCACGACCGGCCGCCTTAGTCTTGCCAGTGGTGATGTTTACTACACACCACACCAGGTACTCATTTAAGGCTGAGTCGACCAAGGGAAGACGCGGGATTGGTTAAAAGAATCGTCACTGGAATCTAACTCGGGTGGCCGGGCTCGTAGCGCAGCATGCTACTCTCTGATCTATCGCTCCCAACACCTAACCTGACACACACACACCTAACATACACACACACATCCTTGACATATGCAGAGACAAAGATCCTCTGCATAGCCTGTAACAGACTGTTGGGGCAAGTGCTGTTAGCGAGCATCTACGACGGCCGGTAGGCACACGAGGGGGTGGGGTGGCCAGCACCACGCCGGGCCGCCTTCTCTCCCCCAGTGACAATGTTTACACACCGCACGAGGTACTCATTTGAGGCTCATTAGACCTAGTGGAAATTCCTCTGGTACAGCCATCAAAGCCTTCACAAACGAAGTGGTCGAAATAGATGGTAAATAATGTAGGAGCCAGAGGACATCCCTGTCGCTCCCCAAGGTGAGCAGGGAATGGCTCCGACTCCTGGCCACGTAGTTTTACACAGGCCCGCTCACCATCATTAAGGTCCTTAATGATCTGTGAGCAGAGTCAGGGACTCCGAAAGCACTGAAAAACAACCCAGAGCCCAGGCCTACTGATGGTATCATAGGCCTTGACAGGTCAATAAAGCAGAGATGTAGGTCTTTTGGAATCCCTACACCTCTGCTGTAGCAGACGACAGAAAATATGGCATCTGTGCAGGACCGCCCTTTCCTGAAACCGCATTGGGGCTCCGCAAGCCTCTCCTCAGCGTGCCTAGCAAGGCGATGTTGAATAATCCTTGCCAGGACCTTTCCCGGCACACTGAGGAGTGAGATGCCCCTGTAGTTGTTACAGTCTGTGCGGTCCCCCTTCTTAAAGAGGGGACCACCAGGGCATCCTTCCAATCCTGCGGAACCCGTCCAGTGGTCCAGACTGTTGTTATGATGTCATGTAGGGCAGTCTGTGCACAAACGCCACCCCTCCCTCAGCATTTCGCTTGGGAGATCATCTCTGCCCGGTGCCTTTCCCTGATCTCTGGATCGCCTTCAGTACTTCCTCAACAGATGGCACCTCAGCCAGCCACTCACAGGGGGTGACTCTCTTCCAATATTTGAGGCACCGCAGCCTCAGCAGGGTCATCCCACTTTGTCCCATGATTTTTTCCAGGCTGAGGGATTTTCCCTCCCCCAGGACCTCACAGAAATGCTCAGCAAATCTGCAAACCTGTTCCTGGGGGTCGGAGATTGGATCACCGTTCTTTCCCCTAATGATGGTAATAGGTGTGGCGCTGCAGGTTACTTTTTTGATGGAGTTAAATAGCGATTTGTGATCGCGGGACTTGAGGAGACTCCATCTCTCAGCAACCCGTCGATCCACCACCCATCTTTGCAGCGCCTCACGGCTCTCCAATCTCCGAGCGAAGGCTGCGGTAAGCCTCCTCATTCTCTGACGTGGGATGCTGTAGCGATGAGAGTGGGCCTGTCGCTTTTTCTCAGCCAGCTGAACACCTCCTCTGTCAGCCAGGGTCTCTGGGGAGGTCTGGACCATGCGTCAAAGCAGCCATTGCAGCTGCATGAGCCACAGTCCTAAACCTCGCCCATTTCCCTTGACATCAGGAGGAGTGGGGGACGATGCCAACCCCAGCTGCAAGCGATGATGAAATTCTCGCTTGCAACTTTCATCAGCTAACTGAGACCAGGCCATGGGTTTTGAAGGGGTCCTGGGTGTACACCCACCACCAGGAGTGGAAAAATGGCAGGCGCATCTTACAGATGACAAGTCGATGGTCATGGGCAGATCAGCTCCACGGTAGGTCCTGGTGTCAAGGACATGGGCCCATCCGCTGTTCCGTCACTATGTAGTCCAGCAGATGTTCTTGCTTGGACCGATGGCATATAATGATGTTGTGTGGATAGCGCCGATGCCGGAACAGTGTGTTGGTAATTACAAGCTCATGGGCTGCACAAAATCTAGCAGCCTCCTACCGTTGTTATTGAGCTGATCTGACCCATGCCTTCCAATCCACTCAGTCAGCATCATGACCAACTCGGGCATTGAAGTCACCCAACAAGATGACTCTATCCAGGGGCCACTTTAGCTAGCACCTGTGACAGGAGGTCATAGAAGGCATCTGACTCATCGGCTTGCCTGCATCCCTCTACGGATGTTCGTCTTCAGTGGGGGCATAAGTAACCACGACCACCACTCCTCGCCTCTGGTTGATGGGAAGGCGAGCCCAAAGTAGCCTGGGCTTACAGCTTCCCACACCTCACCGCCACGCTCCCATGCCCCCTTCATTATTTTGTTCAGAGAGAGAGCCACTCCCTGTTGTTTGGCAGTCTCCTGCCCCGAGTAGAGGACTGTCCACCCCTCATGGTGGCAGGAGCCAGAGCCAGTCCACCGGACTCCTGAACACACAGAGATCCAGGCAGTACTGGTCCAGTTCCGGACAAAGGAGTGGCAGCCTCTCCTCCACAGTGAGCGTTCGAATATTCCACATGGCCACGCACAGTGGCTTTTTGCTGTTTCTGAAGGAACCCCGAGGGTAAGGATTCAATCTCCTGTCTCCACCAAATGGGATTTGGCCAGGAGACGTCATGGACGCCTGTTCCCCCGGGGCCTCCGGCACAAGCTTAGTTCGATGTTTATCCGTAGTTTAGTGGTATTTGGATTGAAGGTGGAAGGGTTACCAGCCCCTCGCCCTTTTGGCCGCTGTGGTGGCTACAAACGCCATGAGGGGAATGGCCAATCTAAAATGTCCTTCCCCCTTGTGGTTGTTGTTGGTTGTTTGACTGGGATTTTTGCACACAGCGTTGGTGTACGGTGTTTTTTTTCTGCAATATTTTGCTGTCTTTTCTTGGATTTTCTGTTTGCACTCAGTCACATAGTCACTTTAAGATGTTTTTTGTTCATGTTTTTTGTTTGTTGCGGTTGCACCCGATTCAAGAGCCGAATGGCTCACAGGGCTATACCTTATAAATGAACTTGAACTTGAATGGCACTGCTGCTCACCACAGCGTTACCGTCCGGCACCAACGAGGAGATAGGGAGTTTGTTTGCCGCTACACCACTGCTCCCCACACACTCACACACCCCTGACATGCACATACACACACCCCTAACACACACACTCACTTCTTTATGATGATGGAGGGATTCGCTGTCACCAGACTTGTTTTCGTCCCAACGTCGTTGGAAAACTTCCCGTCCACAGGAGCCAGGTTACAGCTACACAGAGGAGACAACGCCGCCACTCACTCACAGACTCACCCACTCAGGGTTATAAACAACACACCCCCACCACTCACCCACAGACTCACCCACTCAGGGGGGTCTAAACAACACACCCCCACCACTCACTCACAGACTCACCCACGCAGGGGTCTAAACAACACACCCCACCACTCACTCACTCACTCACAGACTCACCGACTCGGGGCTCTAAACAACACAGAGATGGATCGAGCCCTTCGTTCCCGTGAGGGCCGCGGCGTCTTTCGTCACCGGTGCAACGTTACAGGCGACTTTGATAAGCCGATGCCTGGCGGTCAGAGCCAGCACCCGCCCATGCACCAGCGAATACGGCATTCGGCATTTCGCCTTCAAAAGAGCTTTGCTTCTCCGTCGAGCGTGGCCCTGCGTTACGACGCGCTGTTCGTGTTGCGCGTGGTGACGCGTATGCCGCCACGTACCACGTGACGTGACGCTGTGGTAAATGTCGCTTTGCTTATCGAAATCGGCTCCAGTGCTTTTATTGCTGCTGGCAGCAATAAAAGTGGTTTAAAATACCAAAACAATAGTAGTTCCCTCCCTCTCTCCTGCCTGGTTCGTAGCGCAATGGTTGTAGCACTTTGGTCGTGCCTCCTTTTCCGCATGTGTGGTGTCCCTCACTCTCTCTCTCCCTCTCTCCACGACCACGCCATCTTCGCCTGTGTTCAGGCGAAGATGGCGGTGTACAGAACGAGGAAAATGTGCTGGAAGGTGACACTGACGGCTGCTCAGAGGCCTGCTTCAGGCGCGGCTCCGGCTGGAGCACGCCATGTACCACACACATGTCGGTGATGTGCAGCACGTCTTCTTCGAACGCTGGGGAGCTGGAAAAGCCCCTCTCTGTACCAGCGTGGACGGCACCTCGTGGTGTTCACCTTCTGAAGCGCTCGCTCGTCACCGTGGCGTGCGCGATGACCATCACCACTACCACGTGACTTTTCTTTCATGCTATGCGCGGTGCATTTAGCGCCACAGCGCGTGGATTTATAGCGTTTGTTTTCATTTGTTTGCTGGTGACTTTGTGTGTGTTTCATATCGGAATCGCCTCCAGTGCTGTTGCTGCTGGCGGCAATAAAAGTGGTTTTAAAGTCAAAAGTCTCTCCCTCTCTCTATCTCACTTATCTCACTCTCCCTCCCTCTCCCCTCCCGCCCTCCCCCTCCTCCCTCTCACCGGATCACGAAGTCGGCTGCGTCGATCTGGGAGCCGCAGGAGCTGTTGGTGAGGATCCCTCCGTTCCCCACGACGGCGCAGCGAGGGTAGCGCCCACTCCGCTCGGGGAACTCCTGCGGCCATCATCATCATCATCAGCTATCATCATCAGCAGCAGCAGCCATCAGCCATCATAATCAGCTATGATAATTAGCCATTATCATCAGCCATCATCATTAGGCCGCCATCAGCAGCCGCCATCATCAGTCGCCATCATCAGCCGCCATCATCATCAGCAGTAGCTGTCATGATCAGCCATCATCATCATCAGCTATCATCAGCAGCAGCTGTCATTATCAGCCATCATCACCAGCCATAATCAGCCATCACCATCATCATCAGCAGCAGTTGTCATGATCAGCCATCATCATCAGCTGTCATTATCAGCCATCATCATCAGCAAATACCATCAGTCATCATCATCAGCAGCTGTCATTAGCAGCTGTCATTATCAGCCACCAGCATCAGCCATCATCAGCCATCATCATCAACAATCACCATCATCAGCCGTCATCATCAGCAGCTGTCATTATCAGCCATCATCATCAGCAAATACCATCAGTCATCATCATCAGCAGCTGTCATTAGCAGCTGTCATTATCAGCCACCAGCATCAGCCATCATCAGCCATCATCATCAACAATCACCATCATCAGCCGTCATCATCAGCAGCTGTCATTATCAGCCATCATCATCTGGATCACGTCTTCAATCCGCCGATGACGTGGGGGGCTACTTCAGATAGCAGTCTCATGATGTGCAAAGTGGCATTTTGCCGATTATTCGCCCACCCATCACCACGATATCCCAGACTGGTTCAAATCGGCGCAGGTATCAGCGCTCCTGATCAAATTTGGCTTGAGCCACGGCAACTCCGCAAAAATATATCGCCCCAATCTCAAACGTGAGTACGATTTCAAAGGTCATAAGCGCCCGTGCCTGATAGCGATCACGACTTCCTCACGCCGCTGCGACGGGCACACTCAAGCCGTCGCGGTCGGCGTGCCTGGAAGCCCCATGGGACTGGGACCGCTCCACTAAAGACCACCGATGACCTTTGCAAGAGCGTGGATGACCTCTGCAAGAGCGTGGATGACCTCTGCAAGAGCGTGGATGACCTCTGCAAGAGCGTGGATGGCCTCTGCAAGAGCGTGGATGGCCTCTGCAAGAGCGTGGATGACCTCTGCAAGAGCGTGGATGACCTCTGCAAGAGCGTGGATGACCTCTGCAAGAGCGTGGATGACCTCTGCAAGAGCGTGGATGACCTCTGCAAGAGCGTGGATGACCTCTGCAAGAGCGTGGATGACCTCTGCAAGACCGTGGATGACCTCTGCAAGACCGTGGATGGCCTCTGCAAGAGCGTGGATGACCTCTGCAAGAGCGTGGATGACCTCTGCAAAACCGTGGATGACCTCTGCAAGAGCGTGGATGACCTCTGCAAGACCGTGGATGACCTCTGCAAGACCGTGGATGACCTCTGCAAGAGCGTGGATGACCTATGCAAGACCGTGGATGACCTCTGCAAGACCGTGGATGGCCTCTGCAAGAGCGTGGATGGCCTCTGCAACAGCGTGGATGGCCTCTGCAAGAGCGTGGATGACCTCTGCAAGACCGTGGATGACCTCTGCAAGAGCGTGGATGACCTCTGCAAGAGCGTGGATGGCCTCTGCAAGAGCGTTGATGACCACTGCAAGACCGAGGATGACCTCTGCAAGAGCGTGGATGACCTCTGCAAGAGCGTGCATGACCTCTGCAAGACCGTGGATGGCCACTGCAGGAGCGTGGATGGCCACTGCGCCACAGGCGTTGGTTTGGCCTCAATCTCTCAGCCACCTTCGACAACCAATCGACCGCGAGATACTCACATAACCTGTCAACTCCTTATCAGTGCCCTACCTCATTACAGACACATTCAAATCCTGTTGGTCACCCCGTGCCTTTATAAATCTCAACGTTAATACTACAAAGTCCCATCACAAGGGAGAAACACACACGAATAGACAACAATTATGCTTTTGTCCCGTATTTAAACTGCTGTACGTCGTATGGACTTGTACAATAAATACTGGGGTGACAGATACGTATCAAAAATGGGACCTTTTTGCCAGTATCAAAGTATGATAAAAATATAGTTTTTACCCTTTCTGGCAATAAAACAAGGAGGTTTTAAAATGTTCAAACACCAAATAGCATTAACCGCACACAGTACTTGTGATAAGCATGCAAACAAACATGGCTCTGATAATATATGGGCATTATCACTGTTCGCATTTTGGCGTTCTCTGGTCTGACACTGGAAGTCTGCTGCTGTCTCTGATGTAGGCCATCGATTTCAAAGACAATGCCCATGTATTATCATTATCAGAGCATGTTTGTTTCCACGTTCACCACAAATTGCTGTGTGTGGTTAATGCAGTAACGTGACCCCTTGCAAAGAGGTATCTATTTATCGCTTGAACATCTTAACACAGCTGTTTTATTGCCAGAAAGGGTCAAAGACCGATTCTTATTTTTCCATCGGTATGTACTCATCGAGCGGCTAAGGTCAAGGTTTGGTGTCTCGGGTACGGGCGCTGGGGTGGTTTGAGTCGTCCCTTATGTGGTTGATCAATTTCGATTTAAAGCTTTCGTGACTGCATGGATTCATCTTCTTGGTTCTTTCGGTAAAGTCACGTGGAAGGGAAATAATAAAATAATAAAAATAAAACATAATAAAATAATATTATATAATAAAATAAAAATATATTTATTATGTTTATTTTTTTATTTTATTATTTCCCTTCTACGTGACTTTACCGAAAGAACCAAGAAGATGGTTGATCAATGATCGTCAAGCCGGGCGACGATCAGCCATCGCCTGTGCCGTGCCTCAGTCGGCGTACCATGGGGGAGTTCTCGTCCCCTCGGGCCCTTCCTGTCTTACAACTCGCGTCCCTCAGACCACCAATGTCGTCTCGACATCGAGTGCCGTCAATGTGCCGACGACAGACAGTTGCACATCGCGGTGACGTCATAGTTAAGATGCGGAGGGCCTCGTGCATTCCGCGGTGCTCGCGCGCGGGGGTTTCGTGCACGGAACGGAAGCGCTGTTTGATCCGGGAAAAATACAAAACTAAATCGAAGGTTCTGCTGGTTGGCACTCGGGCTCGGGGCGACAAGAATTGCGGGAGGATGAGGCTGTAGCAGTCACGGACTCCAGGATTCAGTTTTCTACTCGTATCTGAAGAGCCTCGGCACCACGCTCGTCCAGGATGTGTCGTTTGATCGCCGCATGCAAAATGTAGCCAGGTCCTGCAATGTTCACATCGGGGCTCTACGGACACAATCGACCACTGTTGGGTCGTGATATAGCCCAACACGGTGGTGTATGTGTAGCGTAGTATCGACAAGGCTCGATTATTGCAACTCGCTACTCTACGGGATGTCTGGCAAAAACCAACAAGACCAAGCCTCAGCGTGTACACAATTCCCCAGCGCGTGTCATGACGGGGTACTGCAAGATCCGACCGTGTCCGTCCAGTGCTCGCTGAGCTGCATTGGCTTCCGCTTGCCAAACAAATTCGTTACAAGGTCGCGTTCATTGCACACAAAGTGCTTGCCACAAATGAACCACAATACCTCGCTGATCTCGTCAAGGAGCATAAAACAACTTGACACCAACTCCCAGTTGTCTTCGTCGCAGCAGGTTCTGGCTGGCCATCGAATAAAGATGGTCACTGCATCACACGCTTTTAGATGGGCTTCTGCGGCCGTCTGGAACGCTCTTCCTCCGATATCATGACGCCACTGGGAACTATGCCCTTTTAAATCATCATCTAGATTGGAAACTCATTTCTTTTGAAGTGTTACTTGTGTTAAGTTTGTTCTCCTTCCCTGCATCTCCGATAAGCATGGTTGGATATGTATGGTGTGAAAGAAGTTCAGACATACACATCAGCTATTGTGGTGCCACGACCGTGGAGCAACTCCACAAGCGCCGCGATTGTCCACTACCCCCACCCCGAGCACACGCACACACGCAGCATTTGCACCCACGTAGTGTCCTGGCGGGGGATTGCCTGGCACATCGGGTTTTAATCCGAAGGGCCGCTAGAGGGAAAGTCCCACGGTTACCCGGTGCCAGGAGTATGGCTAACCCTCGCAGGATCGGTGACATTGCGATGCCCCTAAAATTGGTTTAAAATTGTATGGGCGCAGAAACCCTGGGCCAACCGCAATGAGTTACTCACAACATTGGGGGAGGACGGAATATTAAGCAAGTTGGGGGGAGGACGGAGGGCGGAACACTGAGCAAGCAAAGGCGCAAGCGCCCTTCTAGACAATGGGTAACCACAGGTAAGCGCATGATTGGCCACATGGTACAATGGCATCCCGGGCCTTTGAAGTCAAGGGAATAAAAGGAGTAGCCGGGGAAGATTTTGGGCTCTTGCCTTCAACCTCTGGGCCGTCAAGACCCACTACCTGCTATCCTACCTCCTCGAGCCGCTCACAGCATCCGTGTGATGCCAGCGAGTGCTGCTACGAGGCAGTGATAGGTAAAGTTTTCTCTCGTCCTTCTCCCTCCGACTCTCACAGCGTCCGTGCGACGCCGTGAGTACAGCTTCGAGGTACGTGGTAGGACGTTTGAGTGACTGGGTTCGTAGGCAGAGTTAGGCCTAGCTCTTCTCGCAAAATATTCCCTCCAGGTAGTGTGTATTTCCGCCGTTAATAAACTTTAGTACAGAGTATCGGTGCAGTGTGATTTCTGTGTGTGTGGGTGGAACCTCGGCGTGGTGTGGTAATTTGAGTGTGTGTGTGAGGCGCGCGTGTATTTAAAACATAAACGGCCGCTGACGCTCGCGCACCCATGCAGCCGTGCCACGCGAGTATTAGCTCGCTAACTCTCATGCGTGTTTACGCGCGCGTGTGTGTGTGTAAAATGTATTGCCTGCAGGTGCGCGCGCGTTCACGCTGCCGCTTTAGAGCGCGTCTTAACGCAGGTGAAGGGTCACGGATAAACACCCGTCGGCGCACGTATTCATGCAGCCGCTTTAGCGCTAGTCTTTGTGCATGAACGGATTAGGGTTTAACCACCCAGAGGCACGCGCGCACATTCGTGCAGCCGCTTCAGCGCTAGTCTTTGTGTGCAAGCGGATTAGCATTTGATCGCCCTCAGACGTTGGCGCGCATTCGCGCAGCCGTTTAGCGTCAGAGTATGATCGCCGGCAGGGGCGCGCGCATGCTCGCCGCCGCCGCAGCATTAGCGTTAGTGTATGTGCATGTGGGGAAAAACCCCGTGCGGTGGTGAGCTATGTCCTTCAGAGGGAGCAGTAACATAGGGGGACAATCACCCGGTCGGTGGGGGCCCGGCAGGGGACAATGGGCGCGGTGGAGGAGAGAGTGGAGGAGGGAGTGGAAGAGGGAGTGGAGGAGGGAGTGGAGGAGGAGTAGAGGGGGCAAACGTTGCGCCCCAGCTGCCCAGCGAAGGTGGTGGGACGGACGTCGGCCCTCACACTATCATCAGCAGTAGCAGCCATTATCGTTATTATGACGACATGGGTGAGCAGTAGCACGTTTAACGCTTATTTGCAGAGGCTCCGCGGTTCAAAAACTGCGGGTGTCATCATCATCATGACCGACAGCATCTTTTCACACGGTGGGCAAGTGGGTGAATGAGTGAGAGGACAAGTGGGCGAATGAGAGAACGAACGGGCGAGGGAGCGAATGAACGAACGAGCGAGCTAGTGAATGAATGAATGGGCGAGTGAGCGAGTGAATGGGCGAGTGAGTGAATGAGCGGGCTAGCGAGTGAGCAAGCAAAGGGGCGAGAAAGCAAGCAAACGATCAATCGAGCAAACGGACGAACGAGCGAACGAATAGATGAGCGAGTGAATGAACAGAAGAGCGAGCGAAGGGGCGAGTGAGCGAGCCAGCCAGCACCTTGATGAAAATGCTGTGCAGGTTTTCGTCCACTGTGATCGTCTTCTTGCTGGCGTCGTACGTGATGTTGGAGTTGATGGGGGAGTTCGTCTGCGTCACCATCACCCGGCCCGCACCGCCCGTCGCGTTCCTGTGACTCTCCCTGTGATGCGGCGAGACACGTTAGCAGGGGGGGGGCACGGGGAGACAGAATGGAGGCACACGGGGAAACACGGAGTCACGGGGAAGCGCAGAGACACGGAGAGATACGGGGACACGGGGAGACACAGGGACACAGGAGGACACGGGGCAACGCGGGGAGACGTGGGGACACGGGGAGATGCGGGCATACGGGGAGGCATGGGGAGATGTGGGGGTACAGGTGACGCAGGGACATCTGGGATGTCATCTTGTCGTGTAACTGACGAGCCATGACACAAACCAGAGTGACTGGAAGTCATGGGCCAGATCACCTCGGTAACAAACGGTAGTAGGCCACGACATCACTAGCTGGTCGCCAAGGGACTTGTATTAAACATGCTGGAAGATGTGGCTCCTTTCACGAAAGACGCCTTATCATGGAGAGGATGTTGCACGACAGCTTCCCACACAGTTCTTGACAGAACGGGAGCACTGATCCAATGGCAAGGAAACAAGATATTTTGAGATATCGTTCTGCTGCAGCCTTCATCCGCATTCACAGTCGTTGAGATCAGTTTTAAACGTTAGTCGGGGCTTTCGCGACCAATATTATTCATAATAAAGGTTTTTGGGTTAGATCGCATAAGTATAAATGTATAAACGCTCTACACTAAATGCTACACTCTACACTAAATGCTACACTCTACACTAAATGCTACATTCTACACTAAATGCTACACTCTACACTAAGTGCTACACTCTACACTAAATGCTACACTCTACACTAAATGCTACACTCTACACTAAATGTTACACTCTACACTAAATGCTATACTCTACACTAAATGCTACACAATCCGCTACACGCTACGTTATACATATGTAGTGGTGATACGCGCTGGGGTAGGGATCGTGTGCCAGCGCGTAGTGATTGGCTGTGTATGTGGTGACGCGCGCTGACGGTGGAGGATCAGGAGTCAGCGCGGGGTCGTGGGTTACGTGGTGCTGATTGGCTGTGTGCCGGTGACGCGCTGAGAGGGAGTGATCGGGTGGCAGCGCGGTGTGATTGGTTGAGTAGTGTTAACACGCGCTGGGGAAAACGGATCGTAGAGATAGCGCATCGTCATTGGTTAACTAAGGAGCGATGCTCACGTTGACGTCCGCATCCGCTCCGTCTCCCGTGAGCAGGGGCTATAAAAGGGGATGCACACAGGCGCACGGGCAGTATGTAACCAGCGAAGACTGAAGACGGGGATGAAGAGATAGGGCCCTGCAGTACCTAGTCCCGCTGTCCTAACGGGACCGGGACTCTGTGTATCCCAGAGGCGAATGCATTGTGTGTAGCCATAGGCATAGGGTCTACACGAGTCGAATGCATGGTGTGGTAGCCAGAG
>NW_024706243.1:0-12142 GCF_018977255.1 Callorhinchus milii | reverse complement strand
CTCAACATTGTGACTCTGTTCTACCGTCAGAGGATAGAAGAGGCGATGGAAGAGTTTGTGGAGGTTGTGGCCTTGGAACTCCTGAAAGACAGACTATTGAGTACCAGGGAATGTAGTGTATGTTGGATCTCATTAGAACCTTCTGGCTTAGTCCCCGCTCATCACATTACACTGCTCACAAATAGAGAAGGAAATTGTTCATGAGTCTATTTACAGTTCAGCCTCTCACAAGAAAACATCGAACATCAACAAACAGGAACCGATTTGATTGTTTAGAATTTGGAAAATTTTTGAATTAAAAATAATAATCCTTACGTTTTGTACAACATCAGGCGTTTCATCGTGTTTCTGGGATTTTAATATGTATTTGACCGACTATGATTGGTCGATTTTTTTCTTCAAAGCTGTATCGAAATGCACATGTTATTTGTGTCTCTATTGATTTATCTTGTAGCCAGTCGTATATCAATAGTGTTATTGAGAACAACATCTTCACACAGAGGATCGTGAGAATGTAGATATATAAATAGAACTGCGGTTAAAACAAACAACTGCAATATGTTTTAGAGAAAATGTGATGTACTCTGAAGGGAGCAGGCAACTGGAGCAGAACATACACTCATTTGGATTGTAAACACATGGATTATTTAATGAAAAATTAATCCTTAAATTTAATATAGAGGTTTTCATCTTACCTGGACGTCTCAAAGCGCTTCTCACAATATGCTCTAAAGTGAATTAACTGTATATTTGTGAGTGAAATGGGGCAGCCATTTGCGTAGAGCAGCGTCCCACAAACAGTCGTGGACTGCAGTGACCAATTTTTTTTTGATGGATTATTATCAGGGGCTTGTGAGAAGTAAGGGAAACGTGCCCATGTTTCACCCTGCGGGGAACCGAACCGATTTCCCAAGTTACCAACCCAAAAGTAAATTGCCCGTCCTGGCCAGAGCCTCCCCAATCCCAACTGTCTTCAGTGTTAGTATACCAGAGACAGTGGCTTCTTACACTCATAGATGTTACTCCTGATGTGGACACTGGCTTCAACCTGCACCTATCAGAGCAGCGCATTGTGTGTTTTAACACCTACATTCCTGTTGTTCACAGTGGATCAGGCACCTGGCAAACAATCAACGCAGAAACAAAGCTTGCATATACCTCCTGGGCAGCTTGACCAGCGTGGTTGGCCGGGGACAGAGAACACTGTGGGAAACCTTGGTGCAAATGCAGGAAAACAACCCCAAGATTCAAAAGATACTGAGAGAGATCCAGCAAAAGGGTATGTGTACACACTAGCCTGGGAGCAGGAGCACACTGACTTCAATATAGAACACCAAACAAACACAATCATTCATATAATATATCAAACGCACACTGACATCCAAACAGTACAGCAAACACACACTGACATCTATACTGTACATCAAACTCACAATGACATCCATACAGTACACCAAACACACAATGACATCTATACGGTACATAAAACACACACTGACATCCTTGTCGTACATCAACCACACACTGATATTTATAAAGTATATCAAACACACACTGATATCCATATAGTACATGAAACACACACTGATATCAATATAATAAACCAAAAAGACACTGACATCTAAATAGAACACCAAAAATACACTGACATCTAAATAGTATGTCAAACACACACTGACATCCATGTAATAATAATAATAATAATAATCCTTGCATTTGATATAGCGCGTTTCGCGTCGGGAGGACGTCCCAAAGCGCTTCACAGAACACACTGTAAAGTAAATTGACTGTATATTTGTGGGCGAACGCGGCAGCCAATTGCGCACAGCAATGTCCCACAAACAGTCGTAGATTGAAAATGATCAATTTATTATTGTTTTTGGTTTTGGAGGGATTATTATTAGGCTCTGTGCGGACTAAGGAAACTTGCCCAAGGTTTCCCCCTGCCTGGAATTGAACTCAGTTCTCTCGCTTGCAAAGCGAGTGCTCTAACCACTGAGCTACAGGACTCCATGTAGACCATCAAACACACACTGACATCTATATAGAAGACCAAAACACACTGACATCTATATAGTATGTCAAACACACACTGACATCTATATGGTAACCAAAGAAAAACTAACATCTGTGTAGTACACCAAAAACACAGACATCCATATAGCACATCAAACACTCAATATCATCCATACACAACATCAAACACACACTGATATTTATATGGTAAATCAAACACTTGCGAAATATTTATTGTACAACGAACACATTGTCTTCTCTTTTATATCTATACATTATGTTTTATTGCCGTATCAATTACATCGAAATCCATATTGTATATTTTAGATTTGTGTGATCCAAAGACTGACGAAGTAAATTTCTCTTCTAGGTATCCGTCTAATTGATATGGCGCTGTGGGGTGGAAACGTGCAGCCGTTGTCAGATAGCCTGAGAGGTATGACACAGACTGATGTCAGGATTTGTATTGATATCTTGCTGTCCAACGTGCAAATGTGTACAAACTGATATTGAGTGGGCCAGTGAACAACAGAGCCAAGTTTTGTGGAGTCAGGGCAGGTGGCTTTTGAGGATGGAGGAACATTTCCGGGCTGTAACATATTTTGATTGTGTTTCACACGAAAGCTTCAATCTCACAATCTAATAATTACCACATTAATGAATCTGCAAAGGTTCTCAATTATAATTGTATAACTCTACAAATCTTTCTGGTTGTACACCTAGTTGTCAGCGCGGAGATCGACATTATCATTGGGTGTCGTATTTTGGCATAAGATCGCTAACATTTATGTAACATTCACATTCAAGATATTCAAAATCAGCACAAAGAAACCATTCGCTGCCAGAATGAGAAGCTGTCAGTGAACACCCTGCGTGGCCGGGAGAAGACCAAGAACTTTCTGCTGTCTGATCGATACACGGAATTAATAGTCACTTCTTCTCCTCGTGATCGGAAGCTGGTGGAGCATGAACTGGTGTCGAGAGGCCAAGACCATGAAGAATGGCAAGAGAGGAATGTCAGGAAGGAGCTGGAGAAAATGCGACCGGATCAGTTGTTCGGAAGTAGTTTTGGAAGAAAGAGATGTGGGACCACCATTCTGAGTGGAATCGCAGGGATTGGGAAAACCACCATGGTGCAGCACATTCTATATAGCTGGGCCACAGGGAAGATCTATCCCCAGTTCCACTTTGTCTTTCATTTCAAATTCCGTGATCTGAACGTGATAACAGGGGAAACAAGCCTGAAAACCATGGTCCTTGAATCATATCCTTATCTGCAGGATGTTCTGGACATCATCTGGGAGAAGCCGGAACATTTGCTGTTTGTGTTTGATGGTTTGGACGAGTTCAAATACAAGATTGAGTTCAAGGACAAGATTGGGTGCAGAGAGAGAAGGAGAAACCAAGCCCCTCGGATTAGCTGCCCGGGGACTCAAGGCCTCTGTCACGCGGCTGATATTGTCCGCTCTCTGGTGCAGCAGGAAGTACTGAAAGGCTGTTCAGTGCTCATCACAAGCCGGCCAACTGCCCTGGAGTCCTTAGATCACATCCACACCAATCTCTGGGCTGAAATACTGGGATTCTTCGCTGAGGGAAGGGAAAATTACATCAGACGCTTCTTTCCAGATCAGAAGATTGCAGATGAAGTGCTAAGATATGTGAAGGAGAATGACATCCTGTACACCATGTGCTTCAACCCTTCCTACTGCTGGATCCTCTGCTGCACATTGGAGCCAATCTTCAAACATCCAGTGGGCAAACAGCCTCCCCCCAAAACCATCACCCAGCTGTACGCCAATTATATCTACAACATCCTGAAGAACCATCCACGAGCTAGTGAGTGCCCTCGGGGGGTGATGCTGAGAGCCGGGGAGATGGCTTATGAGGGAATCTGTAACAGGACCATTGTGTTCGATGATGACAATTTCCATCGCCATCAACTTGAACCCTCAACTTTCATCTCAGGGTTTATGATGGAGATTCTGGAGAAGGATGATGGTGGGAGAGGAGTTGTGTACACATTCGCTCACCTTACCGTCCAGGAGTTTGTGGCTGCTCTCGCTCAGTACCTAACTCCCGATCGCAGGAACATGCTGGAGCTGCTTGACCAGGTTCACAAGAAGAACGACGGGCGCTTTGAAATCTTCCTCCGGTTTGCTCTGGGTCTCTCCTGGCCTCACACAGCCCGGCAGCTGGAGGAAATCCTGGGGCCATTACCTCACGCGTCAGTCTGTGAAGCCATCTCCTGGCTGAAGGCGAATGTGGAGGCTGCGATTAAACAGTCAGGGAGTGAAGATGGTAAAAGGAAGCTGCTGCACATGATGTACTACCTGTTTGAGTCTCAGAACAACAGACTGGCCCAGGTCACACTCGGAGCTGTGGAGACACTGGACTTTAATAGAATCAGATTGAACCCTCTGGACTGTGCTGTGCTGTCTCATGTTTTACAGCTCTGTGACACCATAAAAATCCTCAGTCTCGAAAGCTGTAAAATTGGAGCTGAAGGGATCCAGCGTCTGGGGCCCGCACTGCACAAGTGCCGACAGCTCAGGTGTGTCCTTATTGATGGTTACAGTCAGAAACCTGGAGAATGTCGGCCAGGGATTGAGTGGTGTGAGCGCTGGTTCAATACACTGATAATAATGATAAACCTTGTATTTAATAAGGCGCCTTGTCACGTCTTCGAGACGTCTCAAAGCGCTTCGCAGGTTACTTTGTATAAGTGTAGTGTCTGTATTTTGTGGGCGACAATCTGCAGGCAATGGCAAAACAACCATTTCCCCAAAAAGAGAGATAGAGTGAATGAAATATTAAATTTGTTTTTGTGAATCAACTAACAATCGTGTTCCTATTCACTGCCAGGTAAAGAGAGGCGTGTGAGTGGAGGTAGGAATTTTGCCTCAGGCTTTGGCGAGATGTGGGTTATAATCTTGTCTCTTTAGGTTATGATTCCTAAACAGAATATATCTGTAAATGAGCCTCGATGTTAAAGCCCTGACTTGTAAGCACTGGCGAGACCTGACTGGTGATGCTCAGAGACACCAACTGTACCCGGGCTGTGACCTGAGACATCTCTGTGGCTCTCCCTATCCCAGTCGTTCAATCCCTATCCTATATGCTGCCCGCAGTCTGATCTGAATCCACACACAACAAAACAGCCACACACAGCCTTCGCTCAACCTATAGCTTACGTCACTACAATGACTTAATCAAGTCTTATGTTCTAACAAGAACCTAAGGATTTACGTTACTTCACTGACGCATTTGCTCTCTCACAGATCAGTCCTGCAGTGACAGAGATACAATGCTTATCTTCGGAAAGAGATACTGAGGGAGACAGGGAGATAGAGATACAGAGAGTGTTAGGTAGTGGGAGAGAGAGATTGAGAGCGAGAGAGAGGCACAGATAAAGAGAAAGAGAGATTGCGTGAGAGATGCAGAGAGAGAATTTGTACGCGTGTGTGTGCGAGCGACAGATAGGAAGATGCTCATGGACAAAGAGACTGACAGGGTGACTGGGAGGCAGCGAGAGACTGATAGATAGACTGAAATTTTGAGAGTGAGAGAGAGAGCGAGAGACAGAAAAAGAGTGGTGGAGAGCTAGTAAGAGTGAGAAAGAAAAAGAGAAACGGAGAGAGAATGAGAGAGTGTGGTCTGGGGGATTGGGGTGAGTGCCGTACTGATGGTGGGGAAGAGTGAGAGACTGCGTGTGTGTGTGAGTGTGTGTGGGTGAGAATGTGTGACTGATAGAGGAAGAGACTGAGAAAGAATTGATAGCGAGACAGAAAGTGTGTGAGGGAGAGAGAGAGAGAGAGAGGGGGGGAATGACGGAGAGAGAATAACGGAGAGAATATGAGACAGAAATACAGATAGACTGAGAAACAACTACTGAGAGAGAGAGATAGAGAGAGAGAGAGAGAGAGCAAGATACGGAGAGGGAGATGGGTGAGAAACAGGGAAAAAGACCGAGAGAGAGACGGAGAAAGAGACGGAAAGCGAGATGGAAAGAGTAACGAAGAGAGTCAAGGATGCAGAGTCATGGAGAGGGAGACACAGATTGAGAGACAGCGACTGAGAGATTATTATAAAGAAAATCTTGCGAGAAAGATAGAGATTGATTGATATACTGAGAGAGAGACTCAGAACATGAGAGAGTGCGAGAGTCAGAGAGAGCCAAGGAGAGAGAGAGAGAAAAAAACAGACTGAAAACGTGTGAGAAATAAACAATGAGACAGAGAGGAAGGAAGTGACATACTAGGATAGAAACTGAGGTACAAACTCACAGAGAGAGTATGAGAGACTGAGAAAAAGAGAGAATGAGGGAAAGAGAGACTGAGTGTGTGAGAGAGAAAGGGAGACAGAGACTGATAGAGAGACAGAGAGAGAGAAAGAATGGGTGGGGATGAGAAAGAGGGAGGACGTGGGGTTTACCAAAGTTACCAACCTGTGCACTCCTTCCGTTCGGCGGATCCTGTACTGTTGCATGTTCCCCGCCCTTCCCGTTCCACCATCAGGTGCCGTGTCTTCAGTCTCTGAGCCCCCACCCTCTGAAATTCCATCAAGGAGAGCCTCAGCCTCGCCCACTCCATAAACACCTTCAAAGGCCGTCTCAAAACCTTCCACTAGAGTTTCCCTCCCACAGCAATAACCTGTCCTCCAACCCTCTCTGATCCCAACCCCCAGCTCGGGGGCATACCCCACATTGTCCAGCCTTGGGACGTCCTCCTGATATGAAAGACGCTGAAAATGCCGCTTGCACATATTTTAACACAGCGAGTTGTTGGAATCTGGAACCATTGCCTGATGGAAGCCGATTGAATAACAACTTTTAAGAGCGATGCAGATAATAATAATAATAATAATAATAATAATCATTACATTTGATATAAATTCACTTTACAGTATTTTCTGTGAAGCGCTTTGTGATTTCTGGAAGATGCGAAAAGCGTTACATCTAATTGTAATTTACAGATAATGATTTGAGGAATGCAAGTTTGCAGGGCTATGAAAGGAGAGAAAGTGGGGGAGTGGGGTTGATCAGGGCTATTGGGAGAGAGAGGGTGAATTGGATTGATAAGGGATATGGGGAGAGAGAGAGGGAGAGTGAGAGAGAGGGGAGCGTGGAATTGATCAAGGCTATGGGGAGAGAGAGAGGGGTCGTGTGGGGAATGGGGTTGATCATGGCGATGGCGAGAGAGCGCGGGAGCGTGGGGTTAATCAGGGCTACGGGGAGTGAGAGACAGCGGGGGAGAGGGGTTGATCGAGGCTGTGGGGAGAAAGAAAGCGGGGTAGTGGGGTTTATCAGGTCTATGAGAAAGAGCGCGGGGGAGTGGGGTTGATCAGGCCTTTGGGGAGAGAGAGAGCGGGGTAGAGGACTTGATCGGGGCTGTGGAGAGTAACAGAGCGGTTACTGGGGGTTACCAGGTCTATGAGAAAGAGCGCGGCGGAGTGGGGTTGAGCAGGACTATGGGGAGAGAGAGACAGCGAGAATGAGGGGTTGATCAGGGCTGTGGGGAGAAAGAGAGCGGGGGACTGGTGTTTATCAGGGATGCGGCAAAGAGCGCGGGTGTATGGGGTTGATCAAGGCTATGGGGAGAGAGAGTGGGAGCGGGGGAGAGGGTTTCATCGGGGCTGTGGGGAGACAGAGTGCGAGGGAATGGTATAGATTTGGAAGCGGTTTTCATAGAGCTGCCACAGACATGATGGGCCGAATGGCCTCCCTCTGTGCTGTGTAGTTCCATGACTCTAAATGTGAGTGTTTGCAGGTTTGGGTGTTTCTGACGCTTGTCCCCTCCCATTGGGACTTGCTTCCCACGTGAAAGGCAACTGTATATAGATGTCTCTTTCCATTGTGTTGTTACACTATATTCACTGTGTTTCTTTCTCTTTGTCCAGGCTGGGAGTCAACAATCTGGGAGATTCAGGAGTGAAGCGACTGTGCGAGTCACTGAGGATCACGCAATGTCAAATAACGAGAGTGGAGTAAGCAACAGACTGTGAAATTGGAGTCAGTCACTGTCTCTAAACACAGATTATTATATTCTGAGAAGGAGGGGACAGTATTAATGCTGAGATCCTAAACCCTAAACCCGACAAGGACTGACTCAGGGGCAGGACGTGGAGAGCAAATCAATGGGTTCAGAGATGCTTCACACTCAGCTCCTGTTAACCGTGTGATACACAGTATTTACAGGATGGGAGTAGGGGTGGGAGAGGAGAGTCCCAGCTGGAAACCCGAGTGATGTTTCACAGACGGAACTCTCTCTCTCTCTCTCTCGCTCTCACCCACACACACACAGGAGATGTTGTGGGGGTTGAGCCCACCGTCACTCACCCCCCCACCCCCAGCCCAACGAACTGTGCCAACGTCCCCCCTCATTCTACAATCCTGTTACACACTAAGGGCCATTTTCACGTGTAGATGGCAAACATGTCATACTGTTCCTTTCTCCCTGTCGTAGAATGCCCAGCGCATTCCCAGTGTCTCTAAAAGCATTCAATGTTAGGTTTGCTTTGATCCCTCTGTGTGTCAGTGTCTCTGAGCTCCAGCTATTAGAATAAATAATTATAATATAATTAATAAAGGTAGTTTTTGATGCAGCGCCTGATTACGTCATCGCGACATCTGAAAGCTCTTCACAGAACATACTGTTTAGGGAATTGACGGTATCACTTTTGGGTGAAGCGCTGCAGCCAATTGCTTACAGCAGCGCCACAAAACCAGTCGGTGGGTTGAGCGACCAATTGATTTATACTTTAAAGGATTTGTATCCCAGGAAAAGCGATCGGCCAATTGACTAACATCCGGGTTGGTATTTACTGCTGTGTAAACAGCGGCTTGTGGAGCGGCAAGAAACTTAACCAATCTTTTGCCGGGAATCAAACCCAGGTCCCTCGCTGGCGAGGCGAGTGCTGTAATCACTGAGATAAGTAATGATCACTGTGTTTACTCTGATCTCTGTTACTTTCCTGTGTCTCTGATCTCCAGGCTGCAAGGTAACGATCTGACAGCTGATTGTACCGAGGATCTCGCCTCCGTTATCAGTATAAACCTCTCAATGACAGAGCTGAGCCTGAGTCGCAATAAATTGGGAGATTCAGGAGTGAAGCGACTGTGTGAGTCTCTGAGGAATCCGAAGTGTAAGCTACAGAGTCTGAGGTAAGTAACAGACTGCGTGAGAATATAATAACCCGAGGCTGAATTCCCCCGATAACTCAGGGTGTTGTTGACAGTGGCTGATCAGTTGGTGCTGAATATTGTGTCAGGAATCGGTGTGACAGAGTGAGGCCATCAGCCATATCAGTGATCACCAACTAAACATGGATTGACAAGGAATCTCCACCATGTGGCGGGAACAGCAGCTGTGGAGCTGTATGGCCAGGAACAGCTCCTCTCCAGCTCACTACAGCCAGGAAAATCATCCTCGTTTATCCAATCCCAATGCTCCTGTCTCAGAACTGTCAATCCCTTCTTACATCCCTTCCTCCCACCCTTTCCCCCTCCCTTCCTCCCACCCTCCCTCCCTCCATACGTTGGGGACGGTTATAACATTCACGTCCTCCCGACGTGAAAGCCGCTCTATAAATGGAATCTTGTTGTTCTAATAATAACCACAATCAGAATAGATATTGCCTTTGATACAGCGACTTATCAAGTCATCCAGACGTCCCAAAGTGATTCACTGGACAAACTGTACAGTGTAGTGACTGTGTGTTTTGTGGGCCAATCGGAGGATTATTGCTGTCAAACGTGTGAAGCCAAGACTATGCTTAGTGGTTACCATATCACCTGCTGAGTGCCTCACACCTGTGTGTGAGTGTTTGGTACAGAGTTCACTCTCTCCACATACGGAGGTACCTCTGCAGCTCAACTAATCCTATAGAGCAGCGATGGACAACCTGCTGCACGTGGGCCAACTTACACTAGCGTAAAATAGTCCCTACCCCCACTCTGCGAGCCACATGCTCTCCGTAGCGGCTGCAGAGGATTGGGGGCAGGTACTAAGGGACCAGACTTGGGACAGGGCGGGTGGCGGCACAATGTGTGTTGGAATGAGGGCTGCAGTTTAACCAGCGAAACATCCACAGTTTGTCATTGTGAGGAATGTCTGGCTTCTATCTTCTTGTCCATCTGGACCTGCCCCAGTGTGTGTCAGGCTCTGGCTTCCACTGAGGCCCAGACTCACTTCAACACACTGCGTTTGCTGTGATCCCTGCTTTCTCTCAGTCTCTGATCTCCAGGCTGTCTAATATTCAGTAACAAACACTGTGTTTCCTCTGATCACTTTTGTCCATCTGTGTCTCTGATCTCCAGGCTGTATAATACACAATAATAAGCACAGTGTTTCCTCTGATCTCTGTTGTCCATCTGTGTCTCTGACCTCCAGGCTGTGTAATACAGAATAAAATATCCTTTGTTTCGTCTGATATATTTTGTCTGTGTCTCTGAACTCCATTCCGTGTAATCCACAGTAATAAACAATCTGTTTCCTCTGATCCTTGGTAGACAGTCTGTCAGGAATTTATTAGTCCTGGCGTCGAGGACGGAGGTAGAGAGATAGAGATTGATGATATTCGAGTATATGTGGAAGTTGACCCCATGTTTGTCGATGATATCACCAAGAGGCATCAAGTAGAAGTTGAAGAGGAGGGGACTGAGCACAGATCCCTTAGGATCACCACACATGACTGCTGTTACTTTTACCTAACTGTTTCTCTTATCTCCAGGCTGGAGGCTAACAATCTGACAGCTGATTGTACCGAGGATCTCGCCTCCGCTCTCATTAAAAACCGCTCACTGACAGAGCTGAACCTGAATCGTAATGCGCTGGGAGATTCAGGAGTGAAGGGACTGTGTGATACTCTGAGGACCCCGGAGTGTAAGATACAGAGTATGGGGTAAGTAAAGGACTGTGTGAGAATATAGTATCCCGAGGCTGAATTCCCCCGATATCTCGGTGTGTTATTGACAGTGGCTGATCACTTGGTGTTGAGTATTGTGTCACGAAACGGTGTGACTGTGTGAGGCCATCAGCCATATCAGTGATCGCCAACTAAACATTGTTTAACAAAAAATCTCCACCATGTTTTGGGAACACCATCTGCGTTGACGTGTGGCCAGGAGCAGCTCCTAAACAGCTCACTCCAGCCAGGAAAATCATCCCAGTTTATCCCATCCCAAAGCTCCTGTCCCAAACATGTCAATCCCTCCCCCCCTCCCTACCTCCCTTCACACTTTGCGGACGATAATAACATTAATAATAATAATCAGAGTCAGAGTTGTTATTGCCTTTGATACAGCAAATAATCACGTCATCCAGAGGTCTCAAAGTGCTTCAGGGGACAAATTGTGCAGTGCGGTGGCTTTGGTTTGTGGGCAAATCGAAGGATTATTGCCGTCAAACGTGAAAAGCCATGACTATGCTCAGTGGTTACTATATCAACTGCTGAATATTGTACACGTGTGTGTGTGTGTATGTCCGGTACAGAGCTCACTCTCCCCACACAGGGATGGACCTTCCCAGCTCAACTAGTCCTGTAGAGCAGCGATGGAAATAACACCAGCTTAAAATAGTCCCTCACCGACCCTGCAAGCCACAAGATGCCCATCCCTGCTGTAGAGGATTGTCGGCAGATACGAACATACCATGCTTGGGGGAGTACGGGTGGGGGCACACTGTGGTCCCTCTGATCCCTGTTGTCTCTGTGTCTCTGATCTCCAGACTGTATAATACACAGTAATAAACACTGTGTTCGCTCTGATCCCTGTTGTCTCTCTGTGTCTCTGATCTCCAGGCTGGGGTGTAACAGATTGACCGATGGCTGCACTGATGATCTGGTCTCTGCTCTCTGTACAAGCCGCTCACTGAGGAAACTGGACCTGGGGTTTAACTCCTTCACAGACGACTCTGTCCCCGCTCTCCACCGCCTCATAAAAACCTGTACCAGCCTGGAGGGGATCAGGTGAGTGTTTGTGTCAATGTTTAATGTGATAAACACGCAGAGAAAGGTCTGGGTATCAGAATGGGGACAGTTTGAGGGGTTTGTTTATATATTGAACTGCGACATGAACAGTTTACAGTTTGTATCATTATCCTATGGGTTTATTTCCTGTTTAATGTGTTTC
>NW_024706242.1:0-12221 GCF_018977255.1 Callorhinchus milii | reverse complement strand
AAGAATGGCCATTAAAAAAAATGACCACAAGAAATTGCCCGTGAAAAGAGAAAGACCAGTCAAAAAAAATTGGTCAATAAAAAATATAATTGACCATCACAAAAGTGGGCAGAGGCGGCAGCGGCGGAGGTGATGGCGGCGGAGTCGGCGGAGGAGGAGGTAGGTGGCCGGTAAAAAAAAGAGACCAGTAAAAAAAAATTACTTTAAAAAAAAGTGCTCACAAAAAAAGTTTAAAAATTGGCTGGTAAAAAAGATAAATGGCCATAAAAAATGACTGGTTAAAAAGAGTGGCCATTAAAGAAAAATTGACTGGTAAAAAAAAAAGTGGTCATAAAAAAAGTGAAAAAAATTGGCCGGTAAAAAAGAAAGACCAGTCAAAAAAATGTGGTGAGTTAAAGAATGTGGCCATCAAAAAAAATTACTAGTTAAAAAATGAGTGGCAATTAAAATAGAAAAAAAGTAAAAAAAATTGGTCAGTAAAAAAATAATTGGCCATCACAAAAAGTGAGGTGGTGGAGGATGCGGAGGAGGAGGTAGGTCGCCGGTAAAAAAAAAGAGACCAGTAAAAAAAAAATTGACTTGTAAAAAAAAAGTGGTCATAAAAAAAGTTTAAAAATTGGCTGGTAAAAAAGATAAATGGCCATAAAAAAATTGACTGGTTCAAAAAAGAGTGGCCATTAAAAAAAAGTGGCCGACCAAAAAAGAATTGGGTCATAAAAAAAGAGCAGTCAAAAAAAATTGGCCAGTAAAAAAGATAAGTGGTCATCAAAAAAAATAACCGGTAAAAAAAAGTGGCCATTAAAAAAGATGTGGCCATCAAAAAGAAGTGACTGGTTAAAAAAGAGTGGCCATTAAAAAAAAGTGGCTGACCAAAAAAGATTTGGCCCATAAAAAAAGACCAGTAAAAAGATGTGGCCATCAAAAAAAGTGACCGGTTAAAAAGAATGGCCATTAAAAAAAAAGTGACCACAAGAAATTGGCCCGTAAAAAGAGAAAGACCAGTCAAAAAAAAAATTGGTCAATAAAAAATATAATTGACCATCACAAAAGTGGAGCAGAGGGGCAGCGGCGGAGGTGATGACGGCAGAGGCGGCGGAGGAGGAGGTAGGTGGCCGTAAAAAAAAAAAAAAAAAACAGTAAAAAAAATTGCTTACAAAAAAGTTTAAAAATTGGCTGGTAAAAAAGATAAATGGCCATAAAAAATGACTGGTTAAAAAAGAGTGGCCATTAAAGAAAAAATTGACTGGTAAAAAAAAAGTGGTCATAAAAAAGTGAAAAAAATTGGCCGGTAAAAAAAGAAAGACCAGTCAAAAAAATGTGGTGAGTTAAAGAATGTGGCCATCAAAAAAAATTACTAGTTAAAAAATGAGTGGCAATTAAATAGAAAAAAAGTAAAAAAAATTGGTCAGTAAAAAAATTATTGGCCATCACAAAAAGTGAGGTGGTGCAGGATGCGGAGGAGGAGGGGACGAGGAGACGGACGAGGAGGCGGACGAGGAGGCGGAGAGGAGGGGACGAGGAGGGGACGAGGAGGCGGACGAGGAGCGACGAGGAGGCGGACGAGGAGGCGGACGAGGAGGCGGACGAGGAGGCGGACGAGGAGGCGGACGAGGAGCGGACGAGGAGCGGACGAGGAGGCGGAGGAGGCGGACGAGGAGGTAGGTGGCCCGTAAAAAAAAAGACCAGTAAAAGAAAAATTGACTGGTAAAAAAAAGTGGTCATAAAGAGAAGTAAAAAAATTGGCCAGTAAAAAAGATAAGTGGCCATCATAAAAAGTGACCGGCTAAAAAAGAGTGGCCATTAAAAAAAAGTGGCTGACCAAAAAAGAATTGGCCCATAAAAAAGACCTGTCAAAAAATTGGCCAGTAAAAAAGATGTGGCCATCAAAAAGAAGTGACTGGTTAAAAAAGAGTGGCCATTAAAAAAAAAGTGGTTGACCAAAAACGATTTGGCCCATAAAAAAGACCAGTAAAAAAGATGTGGCCATCAAAAAAAGTGACCGGTTAAAAAAGAATGGCCATTAAAAAAAATGACCACAAGAAATTGGCCCGTGAAAGAGAAAGACCAGTCAAAAAAAATTGGTCAATAAAAAATATAATTGACCATCACAAAAGTGGGGCAGAGGCGGCAGCGGCGGAGGTGATGGCGGTGGAGTCGGTGGAGGAGGAGGTAGGTGCCGGTAAAAAAAAAAGAGACCAGTAAAAAAAAAAATTACTTAAAAAAAAGTGCTCACAAAAAAAGTTTAAAAATTGGCTGGTAAAAAAGATAAATGGCCATAAAAAATGACTGGTTAAAAAAGAGTGGCCATTAAAGAAAAAATTGACTGGTAAAAAAAAAAGTGGTCATAAAAAAAAGTGAAAAAAATTGGCCGGTAAAAAAAGAAAGACCAGTCAAAAAAATGTGGTGAGTTAAAGAATGTGGCCATCAAAAAAAATTACTAGTTAAAAAATGAGTGGCAATTAAAATAGAAAAAAAGTAAAAAAAAATTGGTCAGTAAAAAAATAATTGGCCATCACAAAAGTGAGGTGGTGGAGGATGCGGAGGAGGAGGTAGGTCGCCGGTAAAAAAAAAGAGACCAGTAAAAAAAAATTGACTTGTAAAAAAAAGTGGTCATAAAAAAAGTTTAAAAATTGGCTGGTAAAAAAGATAATGGCCATAAAAAAATTGACTGGTTCAAAAAAGAGTGGCCATTAAAAAAAGTGGCCGACCAAAAAGAATTGGTCATAAAAAAAGAGCAGTCAAAAAAAATTGCCAGTAAAAAAGATAAGTGGTCATCAAAAAAAATAACGGTAAAAAAAGTGGCCATTAAAAAAGATGTGCCATCAAAAAAAGTGACTGGTTAAAAAAGAGTGGCATTAAAAAAAGTGGCTGACCAAAAAAGATTTGGCCCATAAAAAAAGACCAGTAAAAAAGATGTGGCCATCAAAAAAGTGACCGGTTAAAAAAGAATGGCCATTAAAAAAAAGTGACCACAAGAAATTGGCCCGTAAAAAGAGAAAGACCAGTCAAAAAAAAATTGGTCAATAAAAAATATAATTGACCATCACAAAAGTGGAGCAGAGGCGGCAGCGGCGGAGGTGATGCGGCAGAGGCGGCGGAGGAGGAGGTAGGTGGCCGGTAAAAAAAAAAAAAACAGTAAAAAAAATTGCTTACAAAAAAGTTTAAAAATTGGCTGGTAAAAAAGATAAATGGCCATAAAAAATGACTGGTTAAAAAAGAGTGGTCATTAAAGAAAAAATTGACTGGTAAAAAAAAGTGGTCGTAAAAAAAAGTGAAAAAAATTGGCCGGTAAAAAAGAAAGACCAGTCAAAAAAATGTGGTGAGTTAAAGAATGTGGCCATCAAAAAAATTACTAGTTAAAAAATGAGTGGCAATTAATACGAAAAAAAGTAAAAAAAAATTGGTCAGTAAAAAAATTATTGGCCATCACAAAAAGTGAGGTCGTGCAGGATGCGGAGGAGGAGGCGGAGAGGAGACGGACGAGGAGGCGGACGAGGAGGCAGATGAGGCGGACGAGGAGGCGGACGAGGAGGCGGACGAGGAGGCGGACGAGGAGCGGACGAGGATGCGGACGAGGAGGCGGACGAGGAGGCGGACGAGGAGGCGGACGAGGAGGCGGACGAGGAGGCGGACAGGAGGCGGACGAGGAGGTAGGTGGCCCGTAAAAAAAAAGACCAGTAAAAGAAAAATTGACTGGTAAAAAAAAAGTGGTCATAAAGAGAAGTAAAAAAATTGGCCAGTAAAAAAGATAAGTGGCCATCAAAAAAAGTGACCGGTTAAAAAAGAGTGGCCATAAAAAAAAAAAAGTGGTTGACCAAAAACGATTTGGCCCATAAAAAAGACCAGTAAAAAAGATGTGGCCATCAAAAAAAGTGACCGGTTAAAAAAGAATGGCCATTAAAAAAAATGACCACAAGAAATTGGCCCGTAAAAGAGAAAGACCAGTCAAAAAAAATTGGTCAATAAAAAATATAATTGATCATCACAAAAGTGGGGCAGAGGCGGCAGCGGCGGAGGTGATGCGGCAGAGGCGGCGGAGGAGGAGTAGGTGGCCGGTAAAAAAAAAAAAAAAAAAATAAAAAAAATTGCTTACAAAAAAGTTTAAAAATTGGCTGGTAAAAAAGATAAATGGCCATAAAAAATGACTGGTTAAAAAAGAGTGGCATTAAAAAAAAATTGACTGGTAAAAAAAGTGGTCGAAAAAAAAGTGAAAAAAATTGGCCGGTAAAAAAAGAAAGACCAGTCAAAAAATGTGGTGAGTTAAAGAATGTGGCCATCAAAAAAAATTACTAGTTAAAAATGAGTGGCAATTAAAAGGAAAAAAAGTAAAAAAAATTGGTCAGTAAAAAAATAATTGGCCATCACAAAAAGTGAGGTGGTGGAGGATGCGGAGGAGGAGGTAGGTGCCGGTAAAAAAAAAAGAGACCAGTAAAAAAAAATTGACTTGTAAAAAAAAAGTGGTCTAAAAAAAAGTTAAAAATTGGCTGGTAAAAAAGATAAATGGCCATAAAAAATGACTGGTTAAAAAGAGTGGCCATTAAAAAAAAATTGACTGGTAAAAAAAAGTGGTCATAAAAAAAAGTGAAAAAAATTGGCCGGTAAAAAAGAAAGACCAGTCAAAAAATGTGGTGAGTTAAAGAATGTGGCCATAAAAAAAATTACTAGTTAAAAAATGAGTGGCAATTAAAATAGAAAAAAGTAAAAAAAATTGGTCAGTAAAAAATAATTGGCCATCACAAAAAGTGAGGTGGTGGAGATGCGGAGGAGGAGGTAGGTCGCCGGTAAAAAAAAAAGACCAGTAAAAAAAAATTGACTTGTAAAAAAAAAGTGGTCATAAAAAAGTTAAAAATTGGCTGGTAAAAAGATAAATGGCCATAAAAAATGACTGGTTAATAAAGAGTGGCCATTAAAGAAAAATTGACTGGTAAAAAAAAGTGGTCATAAAAAAAAGTGAAAAAAATTGGCCGGTAAAAAAGAAAGACCAGTCCAAAAAATGTGGTGAGTTAAAGAATGTGGCCATAAAAAAAATTACTAGTTAAAAAATGAGTGGCAATTAAAATAGAAAAAAGTAAAAAAAATTGGTCAGTGAAAAAATAATTGGCCATCACAAAAAGTGAGGTGGTGGACGATGCGGAGGAGGAGGTAGGTCGCCGGTAAAAAAAAAATAGACCAGTAAAAAAAAATTGACTTGTAAAAAAAAAGTGGTCATAAAAAAAGTTTAAAAATTGGCTGGTAAAAAAGATAAATGGCCATAAAAAATTGACTGGTTCAAAAAAGAGTGGCCTTTAAAAAAAGTGGCCGACCAAAAAAGAATTGGGTCATAAAAAAAGAGCAGTCAAAAAAATTGGCCAGTAAAAAAGATAAGTGGTCATCAAAAAATGACCGGTAAAAAAGGTGGCCATTAAAAAGATGTGGCCATCAAAAAGAAGTGACTGGTCAAAAAAGAGTGGCCATTAAAAAAAAGGCTGACCAAAAAAGATTTGGCCATAAAAAAAGACAAGTAAAAAAGATGTGGCCATCAAAAAAAGTGACCGTTTAAAATAATGGCCATTAAAAAAAAGTGACCACAAGAAAAGAGAAAGACCAGTCAAAAAAAATTGGCCAGTAAAAAGATAAGTGGTCATCAAAAAAAATAACCGGTAAAAAAAGTGGCCATTAAAAAGATGTGGCCATCAAAAAGAAGTGACTGGTTAAAAAAGAGTGGACATTAAAAAAAGTGGCTGACCAAAAAAGATTTGGCCTATAAAAAAGGACCAGTAAATAAGATGTGGCCATCAAAAAGAGTGACCGGTTAAAAAAGAATGGCCATTTAAAAAAAAGTGACCACAAGAAATTGGCCCGTAAAAAGAGAAGACCAGTCAAAAAAAAATTGGTCAATAAAAAATATAATTGACCATCACAAAAGTGGAGCAGAGGCGGCAGCGGCGGAGGTGATGGCGGCAGAGGCGGCGGAGGAGGAGGTAGGTGGCCGGTAAAAAAAAAAGATCAGTAAAAAAAAAATTGCTTACAAAAAAGTTTAAAAATTGGCTGGTAAAAAGATAAATGGTCATAAAAAAATGACTGGTTAAAAAAGAGTGGTCATTAAAGAAAAAATTGACTGGTAAAAAAAAGTGGTCGTAAAAAAAAGTGAAAAAAATTGGCCGGTTAAAAAAGAAAGACCAGTCAAAAAAATGTGGTGAGTTAAAGAATGTGGCCATCAAAAAAAATTACTAGTTAAAAAATGAGTGGCAATTAATAACGAAAAAAAGTCAAAAAAAATTGGTCAGTAAAAAAATTATTGGCCATCACAAAAAGTGAGGTGGTGCAGGATGCGGAGGAGAGGCGGACGAGGAGGCGGACGAGGAGGCAGAGGAGGCGGACGAGGAGGCGGACGAGGAGGCGGACGAGGAGGCGGACGAGGAGGCGGACGAGGAGGCGGACGAGGAGGCGGACGAGGAGCGGACGAGGAGGTAGGTGGCCCGTAAAAAAAAAGACCAGTAAAAGAAAATTGACTGGTAAAAAAAAAGTGGTCATAAAGAGAAGTAAAAAAATTGGCCAGTAAAAAAGATAAGTGTCCATCAAAAAAGTGACCGGTTAAAAAGAGTGGCCATTAAAAAAAAGTGGCTGACCAAAAAAGAATTGGGCCATAAAAAAGACCTGTAAAAAAATTGACCAGTAAAAAAGATGTGGCCATCAAAAAAGTGACCAGTTAAAAAAGAATGGCCATTAAAAAAAATACCACAAGAAATTGGCCCGTGAAAGAGAAAGACCAGTCAAAAAAAATTGGTCAATAAAAAATTAATTGACCAGCACAAAAGTGGGGCAGAGGCGGCAGCGGCGGAGGTGATGGCGGCGGAGTCGGCGGAGGAGGAGGTAGGTGGCCGGTAAAAAAAAGAGACCAGTAAAAAAAAATTTACTTTAAAAAAAAGTGCTCACAAAAAAAGTTTAAAAATTGGCTGGTAAAAAAGATAAATGGCCATAAAAAATGACTGATTAAAAAAGAGTGGCCATTAAAGAAAAAATTGACTGGTAAAAAAAAAGTGGTCATAAAAAAAGTGAAAAAATTGGCCGGTAAAAAAAGAAAGACCAGTCAAAAAAATGTGGTGAGTTAAAGAATGTGGCCATCAAAAAAAATTACTAGTTAAAAATGAGTGGCAATTAAAATAGAAAAAAGTCAACAAAATTGGTCAGTAAAAAAATAATTGGCCATCACAAAAAGTGAGGTGGTGGAGGATGCGGAGGAGGAGGTAGGTCGCCGGTAAAAAAAAGAGACCAGTAAAAAAAAATTGACTTGTAAAAAAAAGTGGTCATGAAAAAAAGTTTAAAAATTGGCTGGTAAAAAAGATAAATGGCCATAAAAAATTGACTGGTTGAAAAAAGAGTGGCCATTAAAAAAAAGTGGCCGACCAAAAAAGAATTGGGTCATAAAAAAAGAGCAGTCAGAGCAAAAGAGCAAAAGAGTGTCTCGGACTTGACGGCTACTGATCGTCGTGAACCGGAACCCCGAGGCACGCGCGGATCCACCGATGCCTGGCCCATGCCTCCCTGGACTGCCGGCACCACGGGACGATCAACCGCGTCTAGCACCGTACGACGGACCGGCCAGGCGGACTCGTGCTAGGTCACAACACTTTTCGTGAAAAAATAAAAGAGAATTTTTTTTTTTTATATTTAATAAACTGGGGGCCGAGGTTGCAGCTCGTCACCACGCCCTTCTCCTGCCGGTATGTCCCGTTCAAGGGGCGATCGGAAAGGAAGGGACACTGCACGAGTCAATTTTTTTTAGTGTATATACGTTTATTGTTGTCGCTCGTCGGGTTATACATATTGTTCTTGTTGTTCGGTTCCTTGTTCTGTTCTTGCGGATTGCGGAGTTTTATTGTGTTGTGTTGGGTCGTGTTGTTGTGATTATTGCTTACGTTACGGGGCACACACACATAAGGGAGGGTAAAAACAAAATTTTTAGCAGCCGGGGCGGCTGCGAGCTATGTGGTAGGGGGTGATGTAGTGGTGGTACGTGCTGACAAAAGGGGCGGCGTGCGTATGAGCGCGCCGGGCGTGGCTACGTCAAGAGGGGTGGTGTTGACACGCGCCGACAGTGATGGATCACGGGGCGGCGCGAGGTGCGTGGTTGTGCGCGCTGACATCATGTGGGAAAGAGGATCGTAGGGAGTACGCAGTGATGGCCAACTGGGGTGGGTGCTCTCAACGACGTCCGCATTTAGGGCTATAAAGGAGGACGCGAGGGAGCACTCGGGGAGTTGATAACCAGTTGAAGATCGAAGACGAAGCTGAAGAGATAGGGCCCCGAAACCCCTGGTCCCGCGGTCCTTATAAGGGCCAGGACGCTGTGTGGTTCGGAGGCGAGGCTGTGGGACCCGTGGTCTGACATCCATGTGGGACGAGGCTGTGGAACCCAGAGTCTAGACGGATACCCCGGTTAGGTGGGTTCCGAGAGCTACGGGGCGTAAGAGCCCGTAGGGTGTAGCCTAGGAGCTCTGTGTGTCAGGCTGTACTTAGCCACCCAGGTAAGAGAAGTTAGGGAGCCTTGTGTGTCGGGCTGTACTTAGCCACCCGTGTAAAGAGAAGTTGACGTTAATAAAGAGGTGTGCAACCCGTGAAGTCGTCTCCCGCCAAGTTCATACTTTACATATGCATGTGTAGTGGGTATTGTTAGCGTTACACGTGGTTACCACTACTCACTTGGTGTAGCGTCAGCCATTGGTCAACAGGGGGCAAAGGCGAGGACGGCCTGTATCAAGTAACGTAGGGACACGAAACTCAGAGGGTGGTTGGGAACCGGAGATACACACCCCAGGCCCCCAGTGGGGGCTGGGGGATTATGCAATAGTCCAGGTCCCTCCAGAAGGTTCTAGAGAGTAGGCGTGGCTAGGGGCGGAGTGACCCTGGGAGCTGTATATAAGGCGGACCCCTGAACGGGTTTGCCAGTCGTCAAGCTGAAGACCCGAAGAGCCAGCCTAGAATAAGACCCTGGGAAGCCCCGGACCCGTCGTCCTTCTAAGGGCCGGGACTGAGTGGGCCAGTGGTCAGGCCCTGGGAACCCCCGGTCCCGATGTCCTTCTAAGGGCCGGGACCGAGCGGGCCAGTGGTGGGGATCCAAGGACCTTGGCTGGGTCGGGTCAGCTCGCCTCCCTTCGGTCCCCCTAGCCGGAGGGCTGATATATAGAGGAAGTGGTCCCAGTGAGGACATGCTAGCCCGGAGGCTATACCTCCTCAGGGTATCGGGTTGGAGGCCCGGTGATCGACCTCGCCAAGGTAATTCTTGGCGGAGGGAACGTGCACCTCCGCGGCCGGGAGCACTGGATCACCTGTTACAACTGCGGCCTCCAGAGACAAGTGGCGTCGGGCTGCTGGGCACCTCGACGCCGCATCACCGGGCCTCCACCGCCGCCTCCTCGCCCGCCCTTGGCTCCGCATCACCTTCAGGCAAGTCGCGGCACCTCACACATACGGCCCCTGCTTACATCTTACACAACTCATCGCACTGTGCCATGCACTCATCGCGAGTCGGGTGTAGGGGGGCAGGGGGATGTTAAGATCACATGGGCGCTCCGACCGGGTCAGTGGTCAGATTTGGCCCATAAGGTGGTTGCCGCGACTGCAGGATCCTCCATGATCATTGACTCCATTGAAGGATGATAATTGTTTTTTTACCCTTTAATCTGGCAACAAAACTGACACTTTTTTACGAGGAGTCATGCTTGCATAGACCACAATACCTGCAGTCATAATGCAAACAAAAAACATAACTTTGATAATGTATGCACTGTCATTGAAGTTGATTGGTCCACACCCGAGACAGCTTTCCTTAGAGCCTAGTCTCACATGGGTTGGACCAAATGACGCCAAAAGGCGTGTTTGCATTATGACTGCAGGTATTGTGGTCTATGCAAACATGACTCCTCGTAAAAAAGGTGTCAATTTTGTTGCCAGATTAAAGGGTAAAAAACAAATTATCTTATTTTTTACTGGCAAATGAGATACCAATGGCGTCCATTGAAGGAGTTGTGTTTCGCATGATAGTTGACACGGGGGCATCCAGCACCATCATTTTGGATCTCATTTTTAATATTTTGCCTAAGAAATGCCAGTCGCTAACCCCCGATGAGGTACCATGTTTTGCTGTAAATGGGGGATCGTTGGACATAGTTGATCAAATTAACGCCCAGATTTGCATTGCAGAAGTTAAATTGGTTGGTCCAATTCTGGTATCCTCGTCCCTCGCTGTTCCGTGTCTCCTTGGCACTGATTTCTTAGGAAAAATGGCAATCAAATTTCTTGCGGACCAAGGTTGCATCGAGCTCCCCTCTGGTCGATGGATGCCATTCCTGCCTTCCCCCACCCACTTGTGAACGGCCTGCGCTACAGTACAAGCGCTGGCATCCCGTGAGTATCCCGACGGGCGCTCAAATGCTGGTTCCCTTGCGACTACAAAAACCGCTTGATTAAGTCGCGACGGCGGACGGTATTATCTTGGGTTCTTCCAACACCGTGGTGCAAGGGCCAGATCTTGTTGGTGTCAGATGATTGTATTGAGCAACCCTTCATCCAGGTGGTGAATGCCGGGCTGCGCACGACGGTCATACCGCAGGATACCGTGCTTTCTCATGCAGCACCTGTGCCCCACGGTGACTCGCTTGTTGGCCACGTGGGCGACACACCTCGGTCGTGGCCGCATTCGAACCTTGATGAACAGTGGCTTGACTCGCTTTGCTCGGCTGCTGGTAGGATGTCCAATTCCCAGAAGGTTAAACTAAGTGCGCTCTTGTGGGAATTCTCTGACATATTCGGCAAGAGCAAATTTTATATTGGGCGCACTTATTTATTGAGCCATTAATACGGGAGACGCTGCTCCCATTCGACAAAATCCGTTTCGACCGGCTGAAAAGGAACATGTCCGGTTGGCTGTCAATGACATGTTAGCTGCGGACATTATTTCCCCATCTACCAGCCCGTGGGGAACCCCAATTGTACTCATAAAGAAGTGTGGTGCCACAACGACGGGGCCGCTCTGCCGAGCCAGGGAGCCGCCCGGCTTCCACCCACTGCACTGCCCCCCATCACCCCCCCCCCCCCCCACATAAGCACGCACCCGCACCCACGTAGGGCCTTGTGGTCGGGTCACCTACCCTGAGTTTTCACCCGAGGGCCCCCTCGGGGGTTACCCCCACGGTTTCTCAGGGCCAGGGAATTGGACAGGACCCTTCCCAGGCTAAGTAACACTGCGGCGCCGTGGGCGGATTTGAGATCGCACGACCACGGCCGAGCTCAGAGAGCCCCGCAGTTAGAAACGCATACAAACACAAACACGGGTCAGCAAGGCAGATAGCTAGGATCAGGACCCGGGGCTGCGGATTAGCCAAAAGGTCAAAGGCCGACGGGATCGCAAAAGGGCGGGAAATCCTATGCTCAGGATTGGTCGAGAGACCAAGGCGGTCGGGACGGGGGCGCCTAGCCTTTGATGTGGATAGTTTAAAGAAAAACGCAGGGGCAGTAGGGAACTCTCTTCTTCTGGAGTAGTGACACGGGGTCAACGACGAGGGAGTCATCGGGCGAGCCGCAGGATCGTCTGCAGGACGACCTGAGCGCCGCAAGGTCACCTAGGACTACAGACGGTATCGTATTACGCGCCTTACAACACCCTCAGAGCGGAGAGTAGGATCCGTAGGAGAAGGTTAGTTCGGGGTAAGGACGAGTAGGAAAGCAGTGTAACAGAGAGCGCAGCATAGAATAGGGCTGCACGCCACTAGAGAGTGGGTTGGAAGCGCCTTGCTGGCTCGTACACACACACGGGTGGCTCGGTGAGTTAACAAGGGTTAATAAAATCTCGAGCGTAGTAACAAAACCGTGTTGTGGGTGTTTTTGAACGTGGTATTAGCGTGCACTGCATTCGCGGGTGTGTGGTCGTTGTATGCGTAAAGGCCGTGGTCTCTGTACGATGGTGCGGGTACGGAGGTGTGTGTGCTAACGCCCGGGGGGAGCACTTTTGTGTGTTGGCGTGCCTACGCAGCCGTGTGAGAGGAGAATCGTCCTTGCACGTACTTGTGTTGACGTGCACGCGCGAGTGCGGGAGGGGACGAGTCGTCGTGTCGGCGGTGCACCCCGCTCGCGTGTGCGAAACCGCGGTGCGCAGTGAAGCTGTTAGCTTTGTGCGAGCTTGCGTGTGCTCGAGCGCGTAATCGGCTGCGCATTGTTGTACGGTTTATCTCGCGCGCACCGGT
>NW_024706241.1:0-12253 GCF_018977255.1 Callorhinchus milii | reverse complement strand
CCAGAAAGTATGCCCAATAACACATTTCTGTCTATTAGACACTTTACAGGGCGTTTGCCCTCAAAAACAATGTATACGTGTAACAGCCGACGTTTCAGGCAACGGGGCCTTGCATAGGGCGGAGGACAGAGTGTTGTTGACAACTGTGTTGAGTTGTTGTTTGTGAATTTCATGAAGAGGCTTTCACACAACCAACATGATTCGTGAGAATATTTTTTGGGTTAGACCGTGTAACCCAAAAGTTGTTTTATTACAAATTATTTTATTTGCGCTTTGTGCACCCACTGCCAACAGGATAAAATTATACTTTACTATTTTTTTTTTATTTTACCAGGTAAGGCCCACTGAGCTATGTAGCTCTTTTTCAGAAGTGACCTGGCCACAAATCATAGTCAACGAAGTGGCTTATCACATAGAAATATAAAGCAGTCAAATACTCTAAACGCATGATGTTGATTCTAAATGTGGAGGGAACAACGGTAGGACCCAGATAAAATCCACGCGACCACGGGGAGAACTTGCAAACTCCAAATAAACAGCAGGCATCAGGGTCGGGATCGAACCCACGACCTCCTGTATACCAGGTCGCCGCTGCCCCTGCGGTGGCAAGATGTGATTAACTGTTATCTTACATCATGTCTATAAATGGGAGGTGCCCCGGTAATAAACTTGACAACCCCGAAAATCTCACGGCTCAAGAGGGCAGGCTTTCCCCTTACGATTAGCGTCACGCGAAGCGGATGAAAGTGGGGAATCAGTAAGTTCGATGCGTGGCGATCTGCGGGCGAGATACAAAATAAAAAATGATGAAACCTGGATTGTGAAGTGCTCCGAAGAAGTTAGCGTGGATGTGCTTCTGCGACCGTCTGGAATGCTCTTCCTTCAATATTAGGAAGCCGCTAGAGCTATATGCACTTTGAAATCATCTAGATTGAGAACTAGTTTCTTTAGAACCGCTTTGTGTTTGGTTTGTTGTCCTTTTCCAGCACCTCCAATTAGCACGGTTGGCTACGTACGGTGTGAAAGGAGTTCAACATACATACGCACATGAAATAAACCATAAATATCAGCCATCTGCTAGGCATGTGCTGGGGTTCTATTATACATTCTTGCGCACGACAGCAACGGGGTTTCAGGAGCAGCGGCAGGAACTTCGCTTTGGCTCTCCAACGGAACTGACCGCACGTCGCGTGGGTTATCGTATCTCTCCAGGAAACACATGCCCCGTCGCATTGACGAGAGAACGCTGTCCAGGTAGATTCACGCTCGGCCCACGGCAGTGCGCTGACTGAACGCGCCACGTAGACTCGGTCCGTAGACTCGGGCCGACTGAACGCGCCACGCACACTCTTGATATTTACCCCCCCCCGCAACTCGGATGAGCACAGTTGGCTACGTACGGTGCGAAAGAAGTTCAACATACGTACGTATGTAGAGATTTAGCAGAAACTTCCACCCACACTGCTCACCCTCCCCCCCATCCTTACGCATTCATTCACAAAGAAGACTGTAAATTTAAGTTTGGTGAAGGATTTTCTTTTTTCTATTCTCTGGCAGAGATGACGAGACAAGACTGACATTTTGGCAGGCCTGGCCTTTCATGCAATCACGCTTCCTACCCCCCCCCTCTTATTGACAATATAATACCCCAGTTGTATTTATAGCAACTGACACATTCCGTGAAAGGTGAAGGCGCAGCCCCGCAACTGCTCGCCCACGCCACCGCTGGCGGAAGTGCCTCCACTCGAGCGAGCTCTGCAGAATCCCGTCTAGAGGGTTACTTGGCCTACTCTTCCACGCTGGCCAGACGTCGTGTAAGACGTGGGATTCGCACACGTCTTACCCACCACGCCACCTGGCGATCGACGAACTGTGGTGTGTCCATGTGGACTGCTGGGTGGACAGAGTCGAGTGGGGAGGGGAGGAGGGTGGGGGGTGATTAAGAATCCTGCCCATTGTTTCAGCTGCCGCTCCGGGGGATCGTATCGAACGCGGACGAGCTCTGCAACTCAAGCGCGATGTGCCGACCACCGTACACCAGGGCGGCAACCCACACCACTCTCCGTCATCGCCCTTGCCCACTCCGCACACCCTCCTCCACTGCTCCAGCAGCACACGCGCACACGTTCACAATCTCACGCTCGCACGTACCCGCGCGGTACGCGCAGGCAGGCAGGCTCGCACACAAAACACCCGATAAGAGATTTCTAACGAGGTCGTGGCGGGATTTGTCGAGGCTGATAAGGGCCAGAGAGTCGGTGCCAAGCGGCCGGGCTCCAGAGCGCGTTTCGTCTGTTTCCGCGCGATAGCGAACTCCCCGGCCTGGGCCGCAGTGGAGTGCGAGTGGCCACACAAAGCGCGCGCGGGCGGAGGAGTAGCGACGTGGAGCCAACAAATGTGCTAGGGACAGAGAGACGCGCACAGGAGGGCGGGAGAGACACGGGAGAGAGAGACACGGGCGGGAGAGACACGTGTGCTAGAGGAAGCCACACGGGAGAGCCGCGGGTTGGGAGAGAGAGACACGGGAGAGAGAGATACGGAGGAGAACGGGCAGGAGAGACACGGGCGGGAGAGACACGTGTGCTAGAGGAAGCCACACGGGAGAGCCGCGGGTTGGGAGAAGACACGGAGAGGAGACACGGGCAGGAGAGAGGGACGTGTCGGAGGAACCCTTTTTTTGTTCATAAATACACCGAATCATTTGTAGAGACCCAACTAGAATAACAGGGAGCAAGGAGGCGAGCTTTGGATTTGACGATTCGGATTTTTGAGGATAATTTCGGATGTCTTTTGAGAGTTTCAGGTCATTGGCATGACATGCCACGTGTCCAATTTTTTTTTCGTTTTTGTTCCTTTTTTGGTGACCCGGGACACCTGAGCAACCGGGACTCATGGCCCGGTGGTCTGTCGAGCCCGCGGCTGGGTAAACAAAACAAACCTGAAACCCCCAAAAAACTGACATCACCCTGCGCCACGTGACACCATTCTGGACGGGAAAAGCGTGGTATTATGCCGACAGGATACAAATTTCTTTTTTTTTTTATACCAAGTAAGGCCCACGGAGCTGCTAAGTAGCTCTTCTTTAGGAGCGACTTCGCCACGATAGTTCGACGAAGAGGCTTTTCACGTGGAAATCTAGAGCAGCCAAATACTCTAAACGCATGTTTCTAAATGTGGAGGCGAAAACTGGAGGACCTGGAGAAAAAGCCACGCGACCACGGGGAGGACACGCAACCTCCAACTACACAGGCGTCGGGGTCGGAATCGAACCAACGACCTCCTGCAAACCAGGCAAAGGAGTTAACATCTCGCCACCGTGACGCCCTTTTTACCCCCCAGGGGGGATCCTGGAGGGGGCCCTGGAGGGGGGCCCTGGAGAACTCCCTCCTAGTAGAAGAGGCTCTTCTGCCAGCAGTGTCGTGAACAAGCAATTTCAGGGCTCCACCTTTGCCTTTGTTACCGGACGTGGCAGATGCCAACCGATGACAATAATGATCATAACAACACGACTGTAAAAAAGACACACACAAACACAACAACAATAACAAAAACGCATAACTCGCAGCACACGCCACCAGTGGTGGCTGTTACAGATGAACCAATCCGAAATTTGTTCCAACGGTGAAGTTGCTCAACTCAATCTGATAAAAACGAAAAAAAAACCCCCCACCGCGATTTTGTCATCGATTAAGCCACGTCATAGGCAACCCAGTGACCGACAGTGACCGTTCTTTATCCACTGCTGGCTGCAGGATCATCAGGGGGGAGAGAGGCAATAACGTCGAAGAGCAACAGTGCAGTCGACGCATGTCCTCGTCAAGAGCGCAACAACAAAACAACGACCTCGCCTGGTGTACAGGAGGTTGTGGGTTCGATCCCGACCCTGACGCCTGCTGCTGCTGTATATTTGTAGTTTGCAGTGGTCTCTCCCTCTCCCCCCGTGGTTGCGTGGATTTTTCTCCGGATCATCCGGTTTTCCGCCCTACACATTTAGAATCAACGTCACGCGTTCAGAGTATTTTGCTGTTGCTATAAATTTCCATGTGAGGATGACGACGATGAGCCTCTTCGGTGAGCTGTCGTTTGTGGTCGCCAGGTCGCTTCTGAAAAAGAGCTACATAGCTCAGTGGGCCTTGCCCGGTAAAATAAAAAACTGTTGAGTTTCATTTCAGTAAATATCTGGGTGTGTGCACTCCGGGTTGGCGGCACAAACGAAGATAAAAAAAAACACGCCACAGAGACGAGGGCGACACATTGCTGCGACAATTAGAAATACGATGCACTCCGATTCACACGGCCGCCCGGCCCTCCCGCTGCCTCCGAGCGAAGGTGGCGTCCGTGAGCGGCGAAACGCGGATGGACGATGATGACGATGGTGATGAATGGTGATGATATCCTCGTTATTATCCTGACAAGATAATAACGTGTGATCGATTAGGAGGTATGTGTGTGTGTGTAGGATGTGTGTGTGAGATTTATTAGGGGTGTGCGTGTGTAGGATGTGTGTGTGTGACCTATTTGGGGGGTTGTCTGTGTGTAGCGTGTGTGTGTGTAGGATGCGCCTGTGTGTATGATCTATTTGGGGGTTGTCTTGTTTTCGGGTGTGTCTGTTTGTGTGTGCTGCCGAGGGATCTGACTAGGTGTAGTACGGGTCTGTGTGTTGTTTGAGGGTCTGTATGTGTGTAGGGTGTGTCTGTGTGCGTCTGCTGTTGACTGCCAGTGGGGAGCACAGTTGGTGCATCTCCCAGTCATCTCAGTCGGCTAACCCATGACACCTGGGTCTGTCCCGTGACCTGCCAGCAGAACACCTTCCCCACACTTCACCGTTGGCCTCAAAGTGCAGCTAGCCTCGCACAAGCGCCGTGGTGACGTCCACGCCATCGAGTGGCGCATGGCGGTGGTCGTCGTTGTTGACTGGGTGCAGAGTACATGTACGCGTGTCGTTCAGGGGTCCGGCCGTGTGTCGGAGCGAGCGTCCCCCGACGCGGTTCGAGCGCGTCACGTCCGGCGTCGCGTGCCCGACAATTCCGAAAGAAGCTGCCGGCACGCGGACGGAGTGCGAGAGCCCACACAACGAGCACGGGCGGAGTGCTCCATCACGCCGGCTCCGCGTGGTGCTAGGAGGCCGACTGGTTGTTGTTGTTGTTGGTGGGCCTGCGTGCCCGCGCAGGGATTGCCTGGCTATTTTGGCGACCCCTCCGTCTATTGCGTCGTACTGTGGGTCAGCTGTGTGCGTGAGGCTCTCTCTCCGCACCCCTGGTTTTTTTTTGTTATTGGCTGTAACCCCGAGGCACTTCGTGCATGCTGCAGTTTGTCGTTTACAAGATCATCGTTGGCCGTCTGGGCGGGCCATGAGTAATTCGATATGAATTAAGGAAAGCAATTAAATAAGCTGACACATAACCAGCCCGACAGGGAAGCGTCCGTCTCATCGTCCCGATAAAACAACAGAGTCCTTTGGCCGAATCGGAGTTCTGCAGCAACGTTTTCCACCAGCATTTGTTCAGCGCGACCAAAGCGCGCCCTGGAACGGTCTCGGCCTTCTGGGTCTCATCAGCAGGGTGTGCCGATGGCAATGACAACGATGGGTTGTTGGATTGAACTCTGCCTGTACATCAGTGCAGGCCCCCTTGCGGAGCGCTGGGTTTTCTCCAGTTTCTCCCGTTTACTTCCACAACGAGCAACACATCCCCGATGCAGCAGAACCCTCCCGAATGGTGAGGCCCACTGAGCGACACAGCTCTTTGTCAGAAGTCACCTGGCTATCACAAATGATAGCTCAACCAAGGGGCTTATCGGCATGTGGAAATGTATAGCAGCCAAATAATATAAACGGGTGTTGATTATTAATGCGGAGGGAAAAACCCGGTGGACCGAGGCAAAAATCCACGTGACCACGGGGAAAACACGCAAACTTCAAGTACACAGGTGTCAGGGTTGAGACCGAACCCACAACCTCCTGTATACCAGGCGAGGTAGTAAACATCTCGCCACTGCAAAAGAGTCTTGAGACTCGGCGAGGCTTTCCTGGGCCAATGAAGGTTGACGTTTGAGCGCTGGATATAGGCCCCATTCAGCACAGTCGCGATCATAATAACAATGACAAGCCTCACGAAACCTACAACACCTGGTAAGCCCCCCCCCCCGGTCATCACCCATCCCCGAGCATTATCCAGACTCACACCCTGCTTAGCTTCTGAGATCGGGTGAGATGGGGCGCATGTGCGGTGGTGATTCAGTCATAGGCTGGGTAGTAAAATTTTGCGGTTGTGTGTGCTGTGAGCGATGTGTAAACATCGCTGCAAGGGAGACAAAGGCCGCCGGGGTGGTGCTAGCCACCCACCCTCTCGTGTGCCGTGCCGGCCTTCATTAGATGCTCGCTAACAGCACCTGCCCCAACAGTCTGCTCAGGCTAAACGGGGAAACGTTGTCGTGTTGTGCAAGAGGTTTGCCTGTTGTTGTGACCGGGTCGCGTTTAGGGGGTGCTGGTCTGCCCCCCCCCCGCATCGCCACTGCTCCCCTCCCTCACCCCGCCACCCCCAGGCAGCTGTGATGGCAGGGTTCAGAAGCAACTTTGCCGCACCCGTGCTCTGACTCGTAAGCGGAGGAATTCCTGCCTGCCTGGTTCATCAACAGCTCGCACGCACAGACACGCGTACAGACACGCGTGCACGCGTGTGTGCGCGCGTGCCAGCCGCACTAACTTAAGCACACTCGTGCACACACGTTGTTCGCGAGCACCTATGAAGGCTGACACAGCACACGAGGGGGTGGGTGGCCAGTGCCACGCCCGGCCGCCTTTGTCTCTCTCGTGGCGATGTTTACACACCGCACCGGGTACTCGTTTGAGCGCGAGTCGACCTACACAGACACGCACCGACATCTGTGCAGCGACACACCGAGGAATTAATACAAACAAATCCCCATACAGTGCTAAATAAATAACGAAGCCAACCAAATCGACGGAGTTGAGTAATGGGGCCCTTTATGCAACCCTTCCGCAGCGTGGTTGCAGCACGGCGGCTGGATGTTCGCAATGCGCGGTCTGACGAGCTCTGCTCTCAACCAGACCCACGCGGTAGGGGGGGGGAGGGGGGATGTGACCCACGGGAAGACTTATTCACAATTCATGGCTAATCGCTCGATGAAGCTACTTGGTGTTGTTGTTGCTGTTGTAGTCATCGCCGGCGAAAAGTCACGGTACTCGAATTGTACACTCCAACACGCTGAAGCGAGTTTTGTTTTCGCGAGTCAACGACACGTCGATATTTACGCGATCGAATCCTACCAACAAAAAACAACATTTATTCTGAATAATATTGGTCGCGAAGAGCCTACTACCGCTGCGACTCCCGTGTTGAGCTGGAGACATTCGAGCGGAACCCCTTCGAAGGCGATGCTGCGTGGGAGGCGGAGGCGGCCGCCCCGTCTTGGATCGTGCTGCCCAAATAATCCCCCGCCGCCGCTAATGACACGCTGCCAGGAATCGCGACAGAACGAGAAAACTCCAGCCGAGCGACGACACGGCACGGCGGTGCCTTTGGAACAGAGCTGCTGCCCGCAGTTAAAAAGTTTCTCGTCTAAAACCGCCACCCGTGGTTAATGGTGGGTTTAACATGAATAAATAACTTCACAAGTGATAATTGGTTCTTTACCCTTCTATCTGGCAACAAAACTGACACCTTTTTACAAGGAGTCATGTTTGCATAGACGCAATACCTGCAGTCATAATACAAACAAAAGAACATAACTCTGATAATGTGCACTGTCCTTGAAGTTGATTGGTCCACACCCGAGACAGCTTTCCTTTGAGCCTAGTCTCATATGGGTTGGACCAGATGACGCCAAAAGGCGCACAACTCAAGGACAATGCACCATCAGAGTATGAGAGCTCGGGGCAAGCATCTACACTATGGGAACCTCATTTGCCAGTAAAAATATGATAATTGGTTCTTTACCCTTCTATCTGGCAACAAAACTGACACCTTTTTACAAGGAGTCATGTTTGCATAGACCGCAATACCTGCAGTCATAATACAAACAAAAGAACATAACTCTGATAATGTGCACTGTCCTTGAAGTTGATTGGTCCACACCCGAGACAGCTTTCCTTTGAGCCTAGTCTCATATGGGTTGGACCAGATGACGCCAAAAGGCGCACAACTCAAGGACAATGCACCATCAGAGTATGAGAGCTCGGGGCAAGCATCTACACTATGGGAACCTCATTTGCCAGTAAAAATATGATAATTGGTTCTTTACCCTTCTATCTGGCAACAAAACTGACACCTTTTTACAAGGAGTCATGTTTGCATAGACCGCAATACCTGCAGTCATAATACAAACAAAAGAACATAACTCTGATAATGTGCACTGTCCTTGAAGTTGATTGGTCCACACCCGAGACAGCTTTCCTTTGAGCCTAGTCTCATATGGGTTGGACCAGATGACGCCAAAAGGCGCACAACTCAAGGACAATGCACCATCAGAGTATGAGAGCTCGGGGCAAGCATCTACACTATGGGAACCTCATTTGCCAGTAAAAATATGATAATTGGTTCTTTACCCTTCTATCTGGCAACAAAACTGACACCTTTTTACAAGGAGTCATGTTTGCATAGACCGCAATACCTGCAGTCATAATACAAACAAAAGAACATAACTCTGATAATGTGCACTGTCCTTGAAGTTGATTGGTCCACACCCGAGACAGCTTTCCTTGAGCCTAGTCTCATATGGGTTGGACCAGATGACGCCAAAAGGCGCACAACTCAAGGACAATGCACCATCAGAGTATGAGAGCTCGGGGCAAGCATCTACACTATGGGACCTCATTTGCCAGTAAAAATATGATAATTGGTTCTTTACCCTTCTATCTGGCAACAAAACTGACACCTTTTTACAAGGAGTCATGTTTGCATAGACCGCAATACCTGCAGTCATAATACAAACAAAAGAACATAACTCTGATAATGTGCACTGTCCTTGAAGTTGATTGGTCCACACCCGAGACAGCTTTCCTTGAGCCTAGTCTCATATGGGTTGGACCAGATGACGCCAAAAGGCGCACAACTCAAGGACAATGCACCATCAGAGTATGAGAGCTCGGGGCAAGCATCTACACTATGGGAACCTCATTTGCCAGTAAAAATATGATAATTGGTTCTTTACCCTTCTATCTGGCAACAAAACTGACACCTTTTTACAAGGAGTCATGTTTGCATAGACCGCAATACCTGCAGTCATAATACAAACAAAAGAACATAACTCTGATAATGTGCACTGTCCTTGAAGTTGATTGGTCCACACCGAGACAGCTTTCCTTTAGCTAGTCTATGGACAGTGCACATTATCAGAGTTATGTTCTTTTGTTTGTATTATGACTGCAGGTATTGCGGTCTATGCAAACATGACTCCTTGTAAAAAGGTGTCAGTTTTGTTGCCAGATAGAAGGGTAAAGAACCAATTATCATATTTTTACTGGCAAATGAGGTTCCCATAGTGTAGATGCTTGCCCCGAGCTCTCATACTCTGATGGTGCATTGTCCTTGAGTTGTGCGCCTTTTGGCGTCATCTGGTCCAACCCATATGAGACTAGGCTCAAAGGAAAGCTGTCTCGGGTGTGGACCAATCAACTTCAAGGACAGTGCACATTATCAGAGTTATGTTCTTTTGTTTGTATTATGACTGCAGGTATTGCGGTCTATGCAAACATGACTCCTTGTAAAAAGGTGTCAGTTTTGTTGCCAGATAGAAGGGTAAAGAACCAATTATCATATTTTTACTGGCAAATGAACTTCACAAGTGTTCGGGGGGGGAGGGCGTGGAACACAAAGAGCTGACAAGCGGCAATAAGATGCAATTTCAAGCCGGCACGTTCCATTCGGAACGGTCTTTTGTTTAGAACGCGCGCAATAAAACATAATTACCCATTTACTGAACTAATGGGTGTTGAAAATAACAGCGAGTCCAAGTGCGTCGACAGTGATTATGACAATAAAGAGCGCGGCACGGCTCTTCTGTCCATTCACTGCCAAACGAAGGTCTCCCCGTACCGTTTCGGTGGTCGTAGGGGGGTGGTTTGACCATACTTCACCGCACTTGGGGGGGCCCCAGGACCGGTTCAGCCGTGGCTGGGAATTGAACTCAGGTCACTGGGTTCAGAGCGGTGGTGGTGCGCTGGCTCATTGTGCCGCAGGGATGCCACGGTCACCAATAGGAGGGGATTTTTTTTTTGGGGGGGGAGGGTGCATCTGTAAATAATTCTGAGAGCTGTGGCGCTAATGTGCTGAGAAGCAAAAACTGTTCGTTATCATTGTGCTCACACAGACACACACAGCCAAACATATAACAACACACACAGACACACACAGCCAAACGTATACAACAACCGCCATTCGCCACTAAGAGGCGGTGACGTCGCCACGACGCTTGTGCCAGGCCATGTGCACGTTGAGGCCACGTGAAGTGTCACACGCCTGCTGGCAGGAGCTCACGGGACAGACCCAGGTGCCACGGGTCTGCTAAGATGATTGGCTGATGTACCACCTGTACCCCCTACTGTGACAACTTGCTGTGCTTTATCAACCCGGCGCTCCGCTCGTTGTTGTGAGCGTCGCTCCTCCGCCCTCCGTTGTTGTTGGAGGGCGACTGCCTCCAACTGCCCCGTAGCATCCTTCACGAGCCTCCTCCACAGAGGCCGATCTTGACATCGCTGGTACCAGTTATCGGCAAGTGCACTCAGCTCCACATCCTCCTGTACCACATCACTCCATCTCTTCTCTAGCCCGTGCCACGTCCGCTTCGCCCCCTCGATCCGGCCCAACAAAATCTGTTTAGGCATGCGGTGGCTGGGCATGCAGGCTACGTGACCCAGCCAACGCAACCTTGCCTGTCGGAAGAGCTCACCAAAGGGATTTTGTCCAGATCTTTCAAGGATTTGTGAGCTCCTCACACAATCCAGCCTGGTTAAACCCAGGATGGATAGTAGGCAGGCCAGCCTAAATGTTTCTAACCGGCGAAGATGTTCCATTAGTGGGGTCCACGTTTCTCAAGCATAGAGAAGGGAGGAAATGACCGTGGCTGAGAAGACCTGAAGCTTCGTGCGGATCGACAGACCAGGTAGCTTCCACACAGCGTTACGCAACCGATAAAAAGATAATGCTGCTCGACTGATTCAGAGTGAAACCTCTGCTGTTAAACTGGAGCTGGTCATGAGCACACTGCCCAGGTATGGGAAACTCCACTGTCTTCACAACTGCCCCATCACCAATTGGGAGTTGTGGGGGTGACACACACACTGACACACACGCGAGAGGGGGGGTCACACCCAAACGAGCTCGTTCCACACCGACCGGTGGTTCACGCACACAAACCCGCTTGCTGTACTGCCACACGGCCACAAACGCCCAGCTGTCACGGCAGACCTAGCGTCAGCATCGACCCACCGCTGCTGTAATGAATTTCCCCCCATAATCATCATCATCACCACCATTATCATCATCATCCTCCCGATTACCGTATTCTCCGGTATGAGACGCCGTGGAAAGTAAGACGTACCGCAAAAACTTTGGCTTTAAAATACAGAGGGGAACGGTGGGGGTTAGAAAGTGTGTCCTATAATCTGGAGAATACGGTATCATCATCATCATCCTTATTATGTCATCACAGCCACCACACCCTGTGTTGGCAAAGATGCCTAAAAGCACAAGTGATGGAAATGTAATACAATAACCGGGCAGGTCTGTAGGTATTAAATAAATTAAATATCAAAGAGTTCATATCATACGACAGTATTAGCTCATACACTTACAGATTTAAACCAGCACTACACTGTTATCTGACCAGGGTGATGATTCAAGCATGGAACAATGCATCGATTTAAATAGATTTGTAAGACTGCGATCATCATCAGCCATTGTTTATCTGCTGCTGGATGAAGGCATCCCCCATGCCGTGGACCATCGCTAGCGGTTCAGTGCGGCCACCGGTCCATCTCGCTATCCATCGGATCTTGAGCGCAAGCATCGACCGCTCGCGACTCGTGCAAATCACGCGCGGGGACTTCCTGCCGTTGCGTTTAGATGAACGGAGCAAGTGAAAAAAAAATCGTACAAACAAGACAAGGGAAGTGAAAAACGAGATAAAGTGAGGGCAGTAAAACATTCAGATGGACAAATCATCGATTCTTCCGGCAGCAGAGGATAATAAGCAAACTCCCCCACTGAGCAGACGTTGACTGGGGGCTTCAAAC
>NW_024706240.1:0-12278 GCF_018977255.1 Callorhinchus milii | reverse complement strand
ATACCCACAGAGAAGTACAACACCCATGTACATACACATGGCTACAGTTCCCTGCTGTAATGGCTGGTGCTTATGCTAGAAGGTGGCATGTGTTGTAATTATTGCACAGCAAATGATGTGAGCGTGCTGTCTTGTTTTTCCAAACTTTGTCACGTTAAGGTGGTGCTTCGTAGTCCTATCGGATTACTTGTTGATGTGGTGTGATGCGCATTGGTTGTGAGGTGTTTCAATTCCTGATTTTACTCTCGTTGTTAAGTGGTCTTGTTGAGCGAAAGTTGGAGAAAGACATTGCTCACACACGCTTACAAGCGATACCATTTCGATTATCAATAAAAGAGTATGACAGCAATCGTAATAATTGTCGTGAATTAAATTAAACAAATCACCTTGATTTACTGACGCGCTCATATCAACACAAATACTTAAATATTTTTTATAAAACAAAGTCAGTACAGTATACATTTGCACCTCTTAGTCTAAATCGAACTGGACATCAGCATTTTGATACTTCAGGTATGTCGATGTTAAATCCTCTAAACTTGCATCAGTTTAAAGAACATTGTCGGGTGAATATTGGCAAATTAACACGAAGCACGGAATTATGCATGGATATGTAGATCTTTATTTAAACGGAGCGTACAATTATGCAGTGAGATATGCATATGTATTAAGGTTAAATTACAATGGCCGGATTAGCTAAGCTATGTTGCTACATATGCGGATTATTAATGTAAAAATTAACAATTGAATGCAAAGTCTATGATAATCCAAGACGAGAACAAAGGATTTGAATGCTAGAGGGGAGTTATAAGGGGCTTAAAATCAGACCTCAAGACCATTTCGAGAGGGATTTCGTTGAGGATAGACGCGCAACTCCTCTCGCTGAGATTACCCTTCTCCTGCGAGACCCAGCCTGGCGAGCCCGATTGCCTGGCGACTGGGAGAGTTCGTGGCGACCTTTTCAGACGGGTTACAGGGACATCGACACGCCGTGCATCAACAAGTAAGTGTCTTCGTTAGTGGATAAAACTGGTAGTTGCGTGTAGCTCGACATACGAGACGTTCTGTGTGTCGGTTAGACGGTAGTGAGAGTTTGCTTCTTGGCGATTTGAGACAGACATCCACGCAGCTTAGAGGGTGCCTTTAACTCTCAACAACACCCGCGACTGTTACTCTGCTCTGAAGAATCAGTCACATGGAGCAGATAAACTCTCCACAGCGCCACGCACACACGGGCGAGAAGCCGTTCAATTGCTCTTGTGTGAAGGCATTTGCACAGAAATCACATCTTAAGTCACCAGAAAACACACACAGGAGAAGCCGTTCAAGTGCTCTGTTTGTGGAAGGCATTTGCGGAAATCAAATCTACAGGCACCAGAAAACACACACGGGCGAGAAGCCATTCAAGTGCTCTGTGTGTGGGAAGGCATTTGCAGAAATCAATCTTCACAGTCACCAGAAAACACACACGGCGAGAAGCCATTCAAGTGCTCTGTTTGTGGGAAGGCATTTGCTCAGAAATCACTCTGAACAGGCACCAGAAAACACACGGGCGAGAAGCCATTCAAGTGCTCTGTTTGTGGAAGCATTTGCTCAAAAATCAAATCTTAACACACCAGAAAACACACACGGAGAAGCCATTCAAGTGCTCTGTTTGTGAAAGGCATTTTCAAAAAATCAAATCTTAAAGTCACCAGAAACACACACGGGCGAGAAGCCATTCAAGTGCTCTTTGTGTGGGAAGGGATTTTCACAGAAATCAAATCTTCACTCACCAGAAAAACACGGGGAGAAGCCATTCAAGTGCTCTCTTTGTGGGAAGATATTTGCCTGGAAGTCAGCTCTTAACAGTCACCAGAAAACACACTCGGGAGAAGCCGTTCAATTGCTCTGTTTGTGGAAAGGCATTTGCATGGAAGTCAGCTCTTCATACACCAGAAACACACTCGGGTGAAAAGCCATTCAATTGCTCTACGAGGGAGAGGACATGTTCACGTCATCACCCCGAAACAAGCATCAGAAGATCCGCAATGATAGGGAAGTGAAATCAAAAGGTGTAATGCTAAGTTCTGCAATGAGTCCTGAAAAAAATGCATCTTTCGATCCTATACAGGTGGATCCTGAGAGATGCCTAGATGTAGTGGATGTCATGAGTCCTGACAACAATTCCTTTTCGACCTCATGCAGTTGGATCCTGAGAGGTTGCTGGATGTAATGAGCCCTGACGACAATTCCTCTTTCGACCCCATGCAGGTGGATACTGATAAATGGCTGCCGGAATGGCTGGAGAGTCAAAGTTTTGAGTACTTCTGTTAACTCTTGAAGTCCTGGAATGTGCATGTTTGTGTCTCTGTTAGATCAGTTAATAAGGTACGAAATATTATTTCCGTGATTTCCAGTACTCCAAGCTAGAGTGATGTTGTGAATGCTCTATAATGTGTTCAGATGAAAGCCTTCCTTTTAAGTTCCAGAAGTGTTCACTTATTTCAGGATGACAACAATGTTATACTTCTATAGATGCGTTGCTTCGTCTGGTGGTTGTATCATCGGGACTGGTAAATGTGTGGTGTTTATGGTAGAAGGTGCCATGTCATCTTCTCACTGCTAATTGCGTGTTAAAGTTTATTCTAGACTTCGTCACGTTAAGGTGGTGCTTTGTAGTGCAATCGGATTACTTGTTGATGTGTTGTGAAGCGCAGTGGTTGTGTGGTGGTTCAATTTCTAATTTTACTCTCGTGGTTAAGTGGTTTTGTTGTGCTAAAGTTGGAGAAATACTGTGATCACAACTTTGCTCAATATTTTAAACTTGTTCTTAAATTTTTTTATCATTGTGTAATAAACAAAATAACTTAAAATAATAGGTTTCAGAGTGTGCGTGGATTGCACGTTCGTTGTTCTTGTGTTTGATGGCTTGGACTTCTGGACGAATGGCTTCAGTCGAAAAGGACGTCAATGGGGAAATCGACGTTTACGTGTTAGATTTTAAGAATATGTTTTAACTGTTGAAATTGGGAAATAATTTGCCTAGTTCCTTCCTGTTTGAGCATGCGTATTAATAAAGATTTCAATACGAGTGTTAACGTGAATTTTCTTGCAGATTAATAAAGACCTGAATTGTTTTTAAAGATGACTGATCGTACGTTATTTCAACCATATCCTTCCTTTAAAAAAACACGGACGAGTAGACATACACACACAAGTGTGCTTATAAACACGACTGTCTATACAGCGGTGTGCATTCACACACGAGTGTGCATGTGTTCTACGAGTTTTAACTTAATTTTCTTGCAGAACAATAATTAAACTGACATGTTAAAGATAACTAATCGTCCCTTATTGAAGAAGAAGTAATAAAATAATAAAAATAAAACAATAAAAAAAATATAATTTTTTTTATTATGTTTTATTTTAATTAAATAATAAAACAATTAATTTAAAACAGAATAAAAATACGTCATAAAGCTACTTTATTTTTTTATATTATTTTTTATTTCCCTTCTTCGTGACTTTACCGAAAGAGCCAAGAAGGTTCATTTTCTTGCAGAACAATAAAGACCTGACATGTTAAAGACGACTAATCGTCCCTTATTGCTACAATGTTCATAGCGAACACGTGTGGAGGCGAGTTTCAGGTGAAGCATCTCCAGCACACAAGTTGACCCTCACCTGGCAGCATCGTGGCTGTCCGCTGATCACACTCATGACGTCACACTCATGACGTCACACGCACGAGCTGTAGGGGCGGGGCTCTGTCGCTCAGTGGCGCTGTTTTCATTAATTTAGCACCACGAGCGGGAGTCTCATCCCTGTAGTTCCCTGTTGTGGTGCCGCATTCATCACCACGTTGCCCCTCAATTCTTTGTACGACACGATATGAAAATAAGTTGTGTGTTCCACTACACATACTTACACGGGTACACATATACACTCCCTTGTACACACACCCACACGAGTTTACATACACAGCGGTGGAGAAAAATGCACGAATGTGCATCCACCCGCTTTGTACACACAAAGATAAAGATCCCCGGTATAGCCTTAACAGACTGTAGGGGCAAGTGCTGTTAGCGAGCACCTATGAAGGCCGCAACGGTACACGAGGTGGTGGGTGGCCAGCACCACGCCCGACCGCCTTTGTCTCCCTCGTGGCAATGTTTACACACCGCACCAGGTACTCATTTGAGGCTGAGTCGACCTAGGGAGGCCCGGGACCGGTTCAGATAATCGTCACTGGTGTTGCCGTGAGCGGGAATCGAACCCGTGTCGCAGGGTTCATAGCGCAGCGCGCTAACCGCTACACCACCGCTCCCCACATATACACTCCCTTGTACACACACCCACACACGAGTGGACATACACAGTGCTGTAGGAAAATGCACGAATGTGCATACACACCGCTTTGTACATACACACACGGGTGCACATGCATACACGAGTGCGTACACCTATTTGTGCATCTATACATACAACACATATGTATAGATGCACAAATGAGTGTAAATGCATCGGGGTGTAGATACATGCACATGAATGTCCACACAGCAGTACACACCCATGTACATACACATGGCTACAGTTCCCTGTTGTGGTGCCGCATTCATTACCACGTTGCCCCTCAATTTTTGTACGACACAATATTATAACAATAATACACGAGTACACGTATACACTCCCTTGTACACGCACCCACACACGAGTGGACATACACAGAGCTGTAGATACATACACGAATGTGCATACACACAGCTTTGTACATACACACACGGATGCACATGCATACACGAGTGCGCATACACACACGAGTATACATACACAGCAGTGTACGTACACAGGGATTGCGTTTGACATCACAAATAAATGTGCGAACAAATTAGTGTACATACCTATACACACATACACGCATGTACATATCCACAAAAACAAGTGTAAATATACACGTGTACACACATTGCAGAGTGAATATGAGCAAATGAACGCGAATTATGTGGTGAGATGCACATATGCATTCAGACTTAAGCTCAATAGCCAGATTAACGAAGCTAATTGCTAGATATGCAGATTGGAAATTCCAAAAATAACAATTGAATGTAAAGTTCATGAAATGCAACGTCGGAAAACTTCATCTTTCATCAATGCAACACCATTCCAAACGACCCCAGCATTTGTGTGCTGGTGTCATTGACCCAATTCGATTGATACCTGTGACTTACAGCTTTCCACACCTTACGCCACGCTCCCACGCCCCCTTCATTCGTTTTTTTGTTTATCAGAAGGAGGCACTCCCTGTTGTTTTTCAATCCCTGCCACGAGTAAAGTTTTGCAAAAACAACCCCCTTCCTTCATTGACGGTGTCGGACGGTAACGCTGTGGTGGATGTGAGCAATGTCCCGGAGGGAAGGCTCGTAGCCACCACAGTGGCCCACGAGGTCTTTGGACGGGTGCGAGGGGCTGGTAACCCCTCAAAACTCAATGCAATTAGCAAAACAAACTCGTCACAAATTTTAAACACGTGCAAAATATTGAACACATACACACTGGTGTATATACACACCGAAGGTCGTATGTTACAGACTAGAAGATGACGATTGTTTTTTTTGCGTAACGTTATTATAAACCACGCTTTCAAGCTAAACCATTCAGATGATTATTCAAAGTTTATGACAGAAATTATAACAAAACACACTCGTTTGCTAAAAGCACCATGCTCAACACGAGTGTCCTTAAATATGTTTATTAAACAGGTTCAGAACAGTATTAACTTGCACCTATTAGTCCAAGATGGGGCCGGCTAGTTTTTTTTGGCTAGTCCCGTGTGTGTTTGTTGTGTGAGGTGTCTTGATAGCAGTCGTTCTCCACTGTAGTCCTGGCATCTGCTGCTCAGATTCCTTCCACAGCTGTGGTCCCAGTGGCACCGTCTCTCCGGGGGGAACCATGTGGTGTGTGTGTGTGACGTGTATCACGGGGGTGTGGGTGTGTGCCTGGGATGTGTCACGGGGTGGGTGGGTAGTCTGGTGATAGTGGTCATGGTTGGCAGCGATCCACGACCACAACAACCACCCCTACTGTGTGGTGGACATGCCACCACAAAGCAGCACGCGGCGGAGGAGTGAGGTGATCGCTCTCGCCACGCGAGCAAGGCCCCTCGCTTCCTCTTCTTTCCCTGCATCAACAACAACAATAACCGCCATTCGCCACTAAGTGGCGGTGACGTCACCACGACGCTTGTGCCAGGCCAAGTGCACCTTGAGGCTACCACGTGAAGTGTCGAACGCCCGCTGGCAGGAGGTCACGGGGCAGACCCAGCAGGTGCCACGGGTCGACTGACCGAGATGACCGAGATGACTGGCTGATGCACCACCTGTGCCCCCTACTGTACCAACTTGCTGTGCTTTAGCCACCCGGCGCTCCGCTCGTTGTTGTGAGCGTCGCTCCTCCGCCCTCCGTTGTTGTTGGAGGGCGACTGCCTCCAACTGCCCAGTAGCGTCCTTCACGAGCCTGCATCACCACCTCCACCACCTGCACCTCCTCCACCTCCTCCTTTGTCTCGTCCTCCATCTCTTCCGTCGTGAGAATTATTTTATTATGTTTTATTTTTTTATTTTATTACTTCCCTTCTACGTGACTTTACCGAAAGAACCATGAGGATGAATCCTGCAGTTTAGAGGACATTGTCGGGTGAATATTAGCAAATTCACAGGAAGCACGGAATTATGCATGGATATGTAATTATTCAAACAGAAGTGTACAATTACGCAGTATATGTACATACGTATTAAGGTTAAATTACAATGGCCGGATTCGCTAAGCTATGTTGCTACATATGCGGATTGTTAATGTAAAAATTAACAATTGAATGCAAAGTCTATGATAATCCAAGACGAGAACAAAGGATTTGAATGCTAGAGGGGAGTTATAAGGGGCTTAAAATCAGACCTCAAGACCATTTCGAGAGGGATTTCGCTGAGGATAGACGCGCAACTCCTCGCTCTGCAGATTACCCTTCTCCTGCGAGACCCAGCCTGGCGAGCACGATTGCCTGGCGACTGGGAGAGTTCGTGGCGATCTCTTCAGACGGGTTACAGGGACATCGACACGCCGTGCATCAACAAGTAAGTGTCTTCGTTAGTGGATAAAACTGGTAGTCGCGTGTAGCCCGACTTACGAGACGTTACTGTGTGTCGGTTAGACGTTAGTGAGAGTTTGCTTTTTGGCGATTTGAGACAGACATCCACGCAGCTTAGAGGGTGCCTTTAACTCTCAACAACACCCGCGACTGTTACTCTGCTCTGAAGAATCAGTCACATGGAGCAGATAAACTCTCCACAGCGCCACGCACACACGGGCGAGAAGCCGTTCAATTGCTCTGTGTGTGGGAAGGCATTTTCACTGAAATCAATCTTCACACTCACCAGAAAACACACTCGGGCGAGAAGCCGTTCAATTGCTCTGTGTGTGGGAAGGCATTTCACGGTCAGCAATCTTACACGAGAAGCCATTCAATTGCTCTGTGTGTGAAGGCATTTGCAGGAAATCAATCTAACAATCACCAGAAAACACACACGGGCGAGAAGCCGTTCAATTGCTCTGTGTGGGAAGGCATTTGCAGGAAATCACTCTTAACAGTCACCAGAAAACACACACGGGCGAGAAGCCGTTCAAGTGCTCTGTGTGGGAAGGCATTTTCACATAAACAACATCTTAACAGACACCAGAAAACACACACGGGCGAGAAGCCATTCAAGTGCTCTGTTTGTGGAAGGCATTTGCGGAGAAATCAACTCTTAACAACACCAGAAAACACACACGAACGAGAAGCCATTCAATTGCGCTGTGTGCGGGAAGGCATTTTCACGGAAATAAAATCTTCAGTCACCAAGAAAAACACACTCGGGCTAGAAGCCATTTCATTGCTCTACGAGGGAGAGGACATGTTCACAGTCATCACCCCGAAACAAGCACCAGAAGATCCGCAATGATAGGGAAGTGAAATAAAATGTAGAATTCAAAGTGCTGCAATGAGTCCTGAAAAAATGCATCTTTCGAACCTATGCAGGTGGATCCTGAAAGATGGCGAGATGTAGTGGATGTAATCAGCGCTGACGACAATTCCTCTTCGACCCCATGAAGTTGGATCCGGAGAGATGGCTGGATGTAGTGGAGTGGCTGAAGACTCAAACGTATTGAGTACATCTGTTAACTGTTGCCCTGTGTATATTCGTGTCTCTTAGATATATTTTTCAGTGATTTCCAGTACTCCGAGCTAGAGTGATGTTGTGAATGTCTATATGTGTTCAGATGAAAGCCTTCCTTTTAAGTTCCAGAAGTGTTCACTTATTTCAGGATGACAACAATGTTATACTTCTATAGATGCGTTGCTTCGTCTGGTGGTTGTATCATCGGGACTGGTAAATGTGGTGTTTATGGTAGAAGGTGCCATGTCATCTTCTCACAGCTAATTGCGTGTTAAAGTTTATTCTAGACTTCGTCACGTTAAGGTGGTGCTTTGTAGTCCTATCGGACTACTTGTTGATGTGTTGTGAAGCGCAGTGGTTGTGTGGTGGTTCAATTTCTAATTTTACTCTCGTGGTTAAGTGGTTTTGTTGAGCTAAAGTTGGAGAAATACTGTGATCACAACTTTGCTCAATATTTTAAACATGTTCTTTTATTTTTTTTATCATTGTGTAATAAATAAAATAACTTAAAATAATATTTCAGAGTGTGCGTGGATTGCACGTTCGTTGTTCTTGTGTTTGTGGATTGGACTTCTGGACGAATGGCTTCAGTCGAAAAGGACGTCAATGGGGAAATCGACGTTTACGTGTTAGATTTTAAGAATATGTTTTAACTGTTGAATTCCTATTGGGAAATAATTTGCCTAGTTCCTTCCTGTTTGAGCATGCGTATTAATAAAGATTTCGATACGAGTGTTAACGTGATTTTTCTTGCAGATTAATAAAGACCTGAATTGTTTTTAAAGATGACTGATCGTACGTTATTTCAACCATATCCTTCCTTAAAAAACACGGACGAGTAGACATACACACACAAGTGTGCTTATAAACACGACTGTCTATACAGCGGTGTGCATTCACACACGAGTGTGCATGTGTTTCTACGAGTTTTAACTTTAATTTACTTGCAGAACAATAAAGACCTGACATGTTAAAGATGACTAATCGTCCCTTATTGAAGAAGGGAAATAATAAAATAATAAAATAAAACTATTTTTTTGAAATAAAATTAATTTTATTATTTTTATTTAATTAAATAATAAAATAATAAATTTTAAACCGAATAAAATTACTTCTAAAATTATTTTATTATATTTTATTATTACGTGACTTTACCGAAAGAACCAAGAAGGTGAAGAAGAAAACAAAAAACATAATAAAATAATTGTATTATGTTTTTTTTTTATTTCCCTTCTTCGTGACTTTACCGAAAGAACCAAGAAGGTTAATTTACTTGCAGAACAATAAAGACCTGACATGTTAAAGATGACTAATCGTCCCTTATTGCTACAATGTTCATAGCGAACACGTGTGGAGGCGAGTTTCAGGTGAAGCATCTCCAGCACACAAGTTTACCTTTTTTTTGGCTAGTCCCGTGTGTGTTTGTTGTGTGAGGTGTCTTGATAGCAGTCGTTCTCCACTGTAGTCCTGGCATCTGCTGCTCAGATTCCTTCCACAGCTGTGGTCCCAGTGGCACCGTCTCTCCGGGAAACATGTGGTGTGTGTGTGTGACGTGTATCACGGGGAGTGTGGGTGTGTGCCTGGGATGTGTCACGGGGTGGGTGGGTAGTCTGGTGATAGTGGTCATGGTTGGCAGCGATCCACGACCACAACAACCACCCCTACTGTGTGGTGGACATGCCACCACAAAGCAGCACGCGGCGGAGGAGTGAGGTGATCGCTCTCGCCACGCGAGCAAGGCCCCCTCGCTTCCTCTTCTTTCCCTGCATCAACAACAACAACAATAACCGCCATTCGCCACTAAGTGGCGGTGACGTCACCACGACGCTTGTGCCAGGCCAAGTGCACCTTGAGGCTACCACGTGAAGTGTCGAACGCCCGCTGGCAGGAGGTCACGGGGCAGACCCAGCAGGTGCCACGGGTCGACTGACCGAGATTACCGAGATGACTGGCTGATGCACCACCTGTGCCCCCTACTGTACCAACTTGCTGTGCTTTAGCCACCCGGCGCTCCGCTCGTTGTTGTGAGCGTCGCTCCTCCGCCCTCCGTTGTTGTTGGAGGGCGACTGCCTCCAACTGCCCAGTAGCGTCCTTCACGAGCCTGCATCACCACCTCCACCACCTGCACCTCCTCCACCTCCTCCTTTGTCTCGTCCTCCATCTCTTCCGTCGTGAGAATTATTTTATTATGTTTTATTTTTATTATTTATTACTTCCCTTCTACGTGACTTTACCGAAAGAACCATGAAGATGAATCCCTGCAGTTTAGAGGACATTGTCGGGTGAATATTAGCAAATTCACAGGAAGCACGGAATTAAGCATGATGTATGTAATTATTCAAACGAAAGCGTACAATTACGCAGTAGATATGCATACGTATTAAGGTTAAATTACAATGGCCGGATTAGCTAAGCTATGTTGCTACATATGCGGATTGTTAATGTAGAAATTAACAATTGAATGCAAAGTCGATGATAATCCAAGACGAGAACAAAGGAATTGAATGCTAGAGGGGAGTTATAAGGGGCTTAAAATCAGACCTCAAGACCATTTCGAGAGGATTTCACTGAGGATAGACGCGCAACTCCTCGCTCTGCAGATTACCCTTCTCCTGCGAGACCCAGCCTGGCGAGCCCGATTGCCTTGCGACTGGGAGAGTTCGTGGCGATCTCTTCAGACGGGTTACAGGGACATCGACACGCCGTGCATCAACAAGTAAGTGTCTTCGTTAGTGGATAAAACTGGTAGTCGCGTGTAGTCGACTTACGAGACGTTACTGTGTCTCGGTTAGACGTTAGTGAGAGTTTGCTTTTTGGCGATTTGAGCAGACATCCACGCAGCTTAAGGGTGCCTTTAACTCTCAACAACACCCGCGACTGTTACTCTGCTCTGAAGAATCAGTCACATGGAGCAGATAAAATCTCCACAGCACCAGACACACACGGGCGAGAAGCCGTTCAATTGCTCTGTGTGTGGGAAGGCATTTCACGGAAATCACATCTTCACGTCACCAGAAAACACACACGGGTGAGAAGCCGTTCAATTGCTCTGTGTGTGGGAAGGCATTTGCACAGTCAGCACATCTTCACAATCACCAGAAACACACACGGGCGAGAAGCCATTCAAGTGCTCTGTTTGTTTGAAGCATTTGCAGAGAAATCAACTCTAAACAATCACCAGAAAACACACACGGGCGAGAAGCCATTCAAGTGCTCTGTTTGTGGGAAGGCATTTGCGGAAAACTATTCTTAACAGTCACCAGAAAACACACACGGGCGAGAAGCCATTCAATTGCTCTATTTGTGGAAAGGAATTTGCGGAAAATCAAATCTTACAGTCACCAGAAAACACACGGGCGAGAAGCCATTCAATTGCGCTGTGTGCGGGAAGGCATTTCACGGAAACAAAATCTTCACAGGCACCAGAAAACACACTCGGGTGAAAAGCCAATCAATTGCTCTCCGAGGGAGAGGACATGTTCACGGTCATCACCCCGAAACAAGCACCAGAAGATCCGCAATAATAGGGAAGTGAAATCAAATGGTGAAATTCAAAGTGCTGCAATGAGTCCTGAAAAAAATGCATCTTTCGAACCGAGGCAGGCGAATCCTGAGAGATCGTTGAATGTAGCGGATGTAATGAGTCCTGACGACAATTCATCTTTCGACCCCATGCAGTTGGATCCTGAGAGATGGCTAGATGTAGTGGATGTAATCAGCGCTGAAGACAATTCCACTTTCGACCCCATGCAGTTGGATACTCAAAAATGTCTGCTGGAGTGGCTGGAAAATCAAAGTTTTGAGCACTTCTTTTAGCTGTTGAAGTCCTGGAACGTGCATGTCTGTATCTCTGTAAGATCAATTAATAACGTACAATCAGTGATTTGCAGCAGTACTCCAAGCTAGTGTGATCATTTCAACAAATATGTTTGATTGCTTGTGTGTTTGAAGCATTTTCACGATTAGAAAACAAGTCATCAGGAATAAAAAGCTGAATTCGAAAGTGATGTAATGAGTTCTAAAGGAAATTCCTCTTTCGACCACATGAAGTTGGATATGAAGAGATGGCTGGATGTAGTGGAGTGG
>NW_024706239.1:0-2500 GCF_018977255.1 Callorhinchus milii | reverse complement strand
TTGCCGACTTCACTGCCCTCCTCTCCTAACTAAACCTCACCCTTCATATAAATTCACCCACCCACAACCATGGTCATGCCTGGACCTCGTCATCACCCACGGCCTTGACATTTCCGACCTCAGCATAGTGGACAAGACCATCTCAGACCACTTTTTCATCTCCTTCTCCTCTCACATCCCTCTCTCCTCCACCAAGCCCTCAACCATCCTCTACTGCCCTTGGAAAAGACTACCCCGAGACCCTCACAAAGGCCCTCTCATCATCAAACAACCTATCCCTCTGGCCCTTCACTCGCGGAGATCCTGAATCAGCCGTTCAGCTGCTCCATGATCGCATCTCCTCCACCTCCAACGCCCTCGTGCCCCTGAAATCCAGGACCATCTCCAAACCCACCCGGTCCCCCAGTACAACAATCTCCGCCGCCAAAAAACCCAAACCCGGCTGCTCGAGCGCAGATGGCGGAAACTGGCCTAACAGTCCATCCCAACTGTGGCTCGAGCATCTCCACAGCTACCGTCATTCTTTGACTCGTGCAAAAACGGCTTCTACTCCAACATCATCTTGGGAGGCTAAACACAACCCTAAAATCCTTCTTTCCACCCATTACCTCCTCCGTGCCCCCCCTCAGGCCTCCTCAATCTTCATATCAAATGCCAAGTGTGAGGAGATCATGGACTTCTTCTAAAATACTTAACATCCGCCAGGCAGCCTCATCCACCTGCCCCTTGTCACCCACCACCACACCCTCTCTGTCCCCTTCACCTTCCTCACCATCTGCTCCTACCATCAACCCCATTCTACATTCCTTCCTCCCCATCTCTCCCTCCTCCCTCTCACCCACCATCACCTCCATGAAACCCACCAACTGCTGCCTCGATCCCCTCACCACCAACTTACTGGTCACACAGCTCCCCCTCCTCTGCCCACTACCGGCTGACATTATCAACCATTCCCTCTCCTCCGGATCAGTCGCTGCCTCCCTCAAAACTGCTGTCATCACCCCCCTCCTCAAAAAACCTCCGTTATCCACCCCAGTGGGACCGCACTCGCCCGGTTCGAGTTCTGCCTCACAAACCACCAGCAGTACATCTGCACAAACGGCTTCTCCTCCCGCTCTCACCAGGTTACCTGTGGGGTACCCCAAGGATCCATCCTTGGCCCCCTCCTCTTTCTGATCTATATGCTCCCTCTGGGGATGTCATCCACAGACATGGGGTACATTTCCACATGTACGCGGACGACACCCAACTCTATTTTTCACCTCACTTTGCGATCCCCAGGCCCCTGATGTTCTGCCTGTCAGACCTCAGGGGTTGGATGAGCGCAAACTTCCTTCAGCTGAACATTGACAAGGCGGTAGCCATACTCTTTGGCTCTCGTCAACATCTAAAATCTCACGGTTCTCACCTCCTCCACCGACCCGACCTCCCCCTAAAACTCTCCAAACCCGTACGCAACCCAGGGGTCAGGTTCAACCCCCAATTATCTTTCCTCCCACACACCCGGTCACTCACCAGCACCGCCTTCTTCCACCTCCGACACATCGCACGTCTCCGCCAATACCTCTCTCTGAAAGCTGCTGAAACCCTGGTCCAGGCCTTTGTCACCTCCCGACTGGACTATTCTAACGCCCTCCTCACCGGTCTCCCCTCCACTGCCATCCACAAAATCCAAACCATTCAGAACTCTGCCGCCCACATTCTCACCCGCACCAAACTCCGCTCCCGATCCCCCCAGTCCTGGCCCTCCCCCCCACACCCAAACCCCACTCCCCGATCCCCCCAGTCCTGGCCCTCCCCCCCACCCCCAAACCCCACTCCCCGATCCCCCCAGTCCTGGCCCTCCCCCCCACCCCCAAACCCCACTCCCCGATCCCCCCAGTCCTGGCCCTCCCCCCCACACCCAAACCCCACTCCCCGATCCCCCCAGTCCTGGCCCTCCCCCCCACACCCAAACCCCACTCCCCGATCCCCCCAGTCCTGGCGCTCCTCCCACAGCCAAACCCCACTCCCAGATCCCCCCAGTCCTGGCCCTCCCCCCCACAGCCAAACCCCACTCCCCGATCCCCCCAGTCCTGGCCGGACTGCACTGGCTCCTATCCCAGAGAGGATCGATTTCAAGATCCTCACCCTTGTATTCAAATCCCTCCACTCCTCTGCACCCCCCGACCTCTCTGACCACCTCACTCCTCAAAACAATACCCGTTGCCTTCGTTCCTCCGGGTCTGGCCTCCTCCTTGTCCCCAAGTCCTCTGCTCCACGCTCGGCGGCCGTGCCTTCAGCCACTGTGCCCCGAGGCTCTGGAACTCCCTTCCTCACTCCCTTCGTCTCGCTCCCTCCTTTCCCACTTTCAGGTCTCTGCTGAAGACCTTTCTTTTTGACAGCACCTTTAGTCACCTTCCTCCTAATGTCAATATGAAGGGGTAGGACTATACAACAGCAACCACAACAACAACAACTTGTATTTATACAGCGCCCCACACATAGGTAGTATCCCAGA
>NW_024706238.1:0-12293 GCF_018977255.1 Callorhinchus milii | reverse complement strand
GCACTCACTGAAATACGGTGACCGGGCATCGCACTCACTGTAATGCTGTGACTGGGCATCGCACTCACTGTAATGCTGTGACTGGGCATCGCATTCACTGTAATACTGTGACTGGGCATCGCATTCACTGTAATCCTGTGACTGAGCAGTGCACTCACTATAATACTGTGACTGGGCATCGCACTCACTGTAATGGTGTGAATGGGCATCGCACTCACTGTAATGCTGTGACTCGGCATCGCACTCACTGTAGTGCTGTGACTGGGCATCGCACTCACTGTAATAGTGTGACTGGGCATCGCACCACTTAATATGTGCTGGGCTCGCACTCCTGTAATGCTGTGACGGCATCGCACTCACTGTAGTGCTGTGACTGGGCATCGCACTCACTGTAATAGTGTGACTGGGCATCGCACACACTTTAATATTGTGACTGGGCATCGCACTCACTCTAATACGGTGACTGGGCATCGCACTCACTGTAATGATGTGAGTGGGCATCGCACTCACTGTAATGCTGTGACTGGGCATCGCACTCAATGTATTACTGTGACTGGGCATCGCACTCACTGTAATGCTGTGACTGGGAATCGTACTCACTGTAAGCTGTGATTGGGCATCGCACTCTCTGTAATAGTGTGACTGGGCATCGCACTCACTGTAATACGGTGACTGGGCATCGCACTCACTGTAATTCTGTGAGTGGGCATCGCACTCACTGTGAAGCTGTGACTGGGCATCGCACTCACTGTAATACTGTGACTGGGGCATCGCACTCCACTGTGATGCAGTGACTGGGCATCGCACTCACTGTAATGCTGTGACTGGGCATCGCACTCACTGTAATAGTGTGACTAGGCTTCGCACTCATTGTAATGCTGTGACTGGGCATCACACTCACTGTAATACTGTGACTCGGCATCGCATTCACTGTAATATTGTGACTGGGCATCCCACTCACTGTAATAGTGTGACTGGGCATCGCACTCACTGTAATGCTGTGACTGGGCATCGCACTCACTATAATAATAATAATAAATCCTTGCATTTGATATAGCGCTTTTCACGTCAGGAGGACCGTCCCAAAGCGCTTCACAGAACACACTGTAAAGTGAATTAACTGTATATGTGTGGGCGAAGGCGGCAGCCAATTGCGCACAGCAATGTCCCACAAACTGTAATGCTGTGACTGGGCATCGCACTCACTGTAATACGGTGACCGGGCATCGCACTCACTGTAATGCTGTGACAGGGCATCGCACTCACTGTAATGCTGTGACTGGGCATCGCACTCACTGTAATACTGTGACTGGGCATCGCACTCACTGTAATCCTGTGACTGGGGCATTTGCACTCACTGTAATACTGTGACTGGGCATCGCACTCACTGTAATGCTGTGACTGGGCATCGCACTCACTGTAATGCTGCGACTGGGCATCGCACTCAATGTAATACTGTGACTGTGCATCGCACTCACTGTAATGCTGAGACTCGGCATCACACTCACTGTAAAGCTGCGACTGGGTATCGCACACATTGTAATGCTGTGAGTGGGCATCGCACTCACTGTAAGAGTGTGACTCGGCATCGCACTCACTGTAATAGTGTGACTGGGCATCGCATCACTGTAATGCTGTGACTGGGCATCACACTCACTGTAATACTGGTGACTGGGCATCGAAACTCAATGTCATGCTGTGACTGGGCATCGCACTCACTGTAATGCTGTGACTGGGCATCGCACTCACTGTAATGCTGTGACTCGGCATCGCACTCACTGTAATAGTGTGACTCGGCATCGTACTCACTGTAATAGTGTGACTCGGCATCGTACTCACTGTAATACTGTGACTCGGCATTGCACTCACTGTAATACTGTGACTGGGCATCGCACTCACTGTAATACTGTGACTGGGCATCGCACTCACTGTAATGCTGTGACTGGGCATCGCACTCACTGTAATGCTGTGATGGGCATCTCACTCACTGTAATGCTGTGACTGGGCATCACACTCACCTGTAATACTGTGACTGGGCATCGAACTCAATGTCATGCTGTGACTGGGCATCGCACTCACTGTAATGCTGTGACTGGGCATCGCACTCACTGTAATACTGTGACTGGGCATCGCACTCACTGTAATGCTGTGACTGGTCATCCCACTCTCTGTAATGCTGTGACTGGGCATCGCACTCACTGTAATGCAGTGACTGGGCATCGCCCTCACTGTAATGCAGTGACTGGGCATCGCACACACTGTAATGCTGTGACTAGGCATCGCACTCACTGTAATAGTGTGAGTGGGCATCGCACTCACTGTAATGCTGTGACTGGGCATCGCACTCACTGTAATGCTGTGACTGGGCATCGCACTCACTGTAATACTGTGACTGGGCATCGCACTCACTGTAATGCTGTGACTGGGCATCGCACTCAATGTCGTAATAATAATAATAATAATAATAATAATCCTTGCATTTGATACAGCGCCTTTCACATCAGGAGGACGTCCCAAAGCGCTTCACAGAACACACTGTAAAGTGAATTGACTGTATATTTGTGGGCGAACGCGGCAGCCAATTGCGCACAGCAATGTCCCACAAACTGTAATGCTGTGACTGGGCATCGCACTCACTGTAATGCTGTGACTGGGCATCGCACTCACTGTAATGCTGTGACTGGGCATCGCACTCACTGTAATGCAGTGACTGGGCATCGCACTCACTGTAATGCTGTGACTGGGCATCGCACTCACTGTAATACTGTGACTGGGCATCGCACTCACTGTAATGCTGTGACTGGGCATCGCACTCACTGTCGTAATAATAATAATAATAATAATAATAATAATCCTTGCATTTGATACAGCGCCTTTCACATCAGGAGGACGTCCCAAAGCGCTTCACAGAACACACTGTAAAGTGAATTGACTGTATATTTGTGGGCGAACGCGGCAGCCAATTGCGCACAGCAATGTCCCACAAACTGCAATGCTGTGACTGGGCATCGCACTCACTGTAATGCTGTGACTGGGCATTGCACTCTCTGTAATGCTGTGACTGGGCATCGCACACACTGTAATGCAGTGACTGGGCATCGCACTCACTGTAATGCAGTGACTGGGCATCGCACACACTGTAATGCTGTGACTGGGCATCGCACTCACTGTAATAGTGTGACTCGGCATCGTACTCACTGTAATGCTGTGACTGGGCATCGCACTCACTGTAATACTGTGACTGGGCATCGCACTCACTGTAATGCTGTGACTGGGCATCGCACTCACTGTAGTAGTAATAATAATAATAATAATAATAATAATCCTTGCATTTGATACAGCGCCTTTCACATCAGGAGGACGTCCCAAAGCGCTTCACAGAACACACTGTAAAGTGAATTGACTGTATATTTGTGGGCGAACGCGGCAGCCAATTGCGCACAGCAATGTCCCGCAAACTGTAATGCTGTGACTGGGCATCGCACTCACTGAAATACGGTGACCGGGCATCGCACTCACTGTAATGCTGTGACTGGGCATCGCACTCACTGTAATGCTGTGACTGGGCATCTCATTCACTGTAATACTGTGACTGGGCATCGCATTCACTGTAATCCTGTGACTGAGCAGTGCACTCACTATAATACTGTGACTGGGCATCGCACTCACTGTAATGGTGTGAATGGGCATCGCACTCACTGTAATGCTGTGACTCGGCATCGCACTCACTGTAGTGCTGTGACTGGGCATCGCACTCACTGTAATAGTGTGACTGGGCATCGCACACACTTTAATATTGTGACTGGGCATCGCACTCACTGTAATGCTGTGACTCGGCATCGCACTCACTGTAGTGCTGTGACTGGGCATCGCACTCACTGTAATAGTGTGACTGGGCATCGCACACACTTTAATATTGTGACTGGGCATCGCACTCACTCTAATAAGGTGACTGGGCATCGCACTCACTGTAATGATGTGAGTGGGCATCGCACTCACTGTAATGCTGTGACTGGGCATCGCACTCAATGTATTACTGTGACTGGGCATCGCACTCACTGTAATGCTGTGACTGGGAATCGTACTCACTGTAAAGCTGTGATTGGGCATCGCACTCTCTGTAATAGTGTGACTGGGCATCGCACTCACTGTAATACGGTGACTGGGCATCGCACTCACTGTAATTCTGTGAGTGGGCATCGCACTCACTGTGAAGCTGTGACTGGGCATCGCACTCACTGTAATACTGTGACTGGGCATCGCACTCACTGTGATGCAGTGACTGGGCATCGCACTCACTGTAATGCTGTGACTGGGCATCGCACTCACTGTAATAGTGTGACTAGGCTTCGCACTCATTGTAATGCTGTGACTGGGCATCACACTCACTGTAATACTGTGACTCGGCATCGCACTCACTGTAATATTGTGACTGGGCATCCCACTCACTGTAATAGTGTGACTGGGCATCGCACTCACTGTAATGCTGTGACTGGGCATCGCACTCACTATAATAATAATAATAATCCTTGCATTTGATATAGCGCTTTTCACGTCAGGAGGACGTCCCAAAGCGCTTCACAGAACACACTGTAAAGTGAATTAACTGTATATGTGTGGGCGAAGGCGGCAGCCAATTGCGCACAGCAATGTCCCACAAACTGTAATGCTGTGACTGGGCATCGCACTCACTGTAATACGGTGACCGGGCATCGCACTCACTGTAATGCTGTGACTGGGCATCGCACTCACTGTAATGCTGTGACTGGGCATCGCACTCACTGTAATACTGTGACTGGGCATCGCACTCACTGTAATCCTGTGACTGGGCATTGCACTCACTGTAATACTGTGACTGGGCATCGCACTCACTGTAATGCTGTGACTGGGCATCGCACTCACTGTAATGCTGTGACTGGGCATCGCACTCAATGTAATACTGTGACTGTGCATCGCACTCACTGTAATGCTGAGACTCGGCATCACACTCACTGTAAAGCTGCGACTGGGTATCGCACACATTGTAATGCTGTGAGTGGGCATCGCACTCACTGTAAGAGTGTGACTCGGCATCGCACTCACTGTAATAGTGTGACTGGGCATCGCACTCACTGTAATACTGTTACTGGGCATCGCACTCACTGTAATGCTGTGACTCGGCATCGCAATCACTGCAATGCTGTGACTGGGCATCGCACTCACTATAATGCTGTGACTGGATATCACACTCATTGTAATGCTCTGACTGGGCTTCGCACTCACTGTAATAGTGTGACTGGGCATCGCACTCACTGTAATACTGTGACTGGGCATCGCACTCACTGTGATGCTGTGACTCGGCATCGCACTCACTGTAATGCTGTGACTGAGCATCGCACTCACTGCAATGCTGTGACTGGGCATCGCACTCACTGTAATGCTGTGACTGGTCATCCCACTCTCTGTAATGCTGTGACTGGGCATCGCACTCACTGTAATGCAGTGACTGGGCATCGCACTCACTGTAATGCAGTGACTGGGCATCGCACACACTGTAATGCTGTGACTGGGCATCGCACTCACTGTAATAGTGTGACTCGGCATCGTACTCACTGTAATGCTGTGACTGGGCATCGCACTCACTGTAGTACTGTGACTGGGCATCGCGCTCACTGTAATATTGTGACTGGGCATCGCACTTACTGTAATGCTGTGACTGGGCATCGCACTCACTGTAATGCAGTGACTGGGCATCGCACACACTGTAATGCTGTGACTGGGCATCGCACTCACTGTAATAGTGTGACTCGGCATCGTACTCACTGTAATGCTGTGACTGGGCATCGCACTCACTGTAGTACTGTGACTGGGCATCGCGCTCACTGTAATATTGTGACTGGGCATCGCACTTACTGTAATGCTGTGACTGGGCATCGCACTCACTGTAATGCTGTGACTGGGCATCGCACTCACTGTAATGCTGTGACTGGGCATCGCACTCACTGTAATACTGTGACTGGGCATCGCACTCACTGTAATGCTGTGACTGGCACTCAATGTCGTAATAATAATAATAATAATAATAATAATCCTTGCATTTGATACAGCGCCTTTCACATCAGGAGGACGTCCCAAAGCGCTTCACAGAACACACTGTAAAGTGAATTGACTGTATATTTGTGGGCGAACGCGGCAGCCAATTGCGCACAGCAATGTCCCACAAACTGTTGCTGTGACTGGGCATCGCACTCACTGTAATGCTGTGACTGGGCATCCCATCTCTGTAATGCTGTGACTGGGCATCGCACTCACTGTAATGCAGTGACTGGGCATCGCACTCACTGTAATGCAGTGACTGGGCATCGCACTCACTGTAATGCTGTGACTGGGCATCGCACTCACTGTAATGCTGTGACTCGGCATCGCACTCACTGTAATGCTGTGACTGGGCATCGCACTCACTGTAATGCTGTGACTGGGCATCGCACTCACTGTATACTGTGACTGGGCATCGCACTCACTGTAATGCTGTGACTGGGCATCGCACTCACTGTAGTAGTAATAATAATAATAATAATAATAATAATCCTTGCATTTGATACAGCGCCTTTCACAACAGGAGGACGTCCAAAGCGCTTCACAGAACACACTGTAAAGTGAATTGACTGTATATTTTGTGGCGAACGCGGCAGCCAATTGCGCACAGCAATGTCCCGCAAACTGTAATGCTGTGACTGGGCATCGCACTCACTGAATACGTGACGGGCCATCGCACTCACTGTAATGTGTGACTGGGCATCTCACTCACTGTAATGCTGTGACTGGGCATCTCATTCACTGTAATACTGTGACTGGGCATCGCACTCACTGTAATCCTGTGACTGGGCAGTGCACTCACTATATATACTGTGACTGGGCATCGCACTCACTGTAATGGTGTGAATGGGCATCGCACTCACTGTATGCTGTGACTCGCATCGCACTCACTGTAGTGCTGTGACTGGGCATCGCACTCACTGTAATAGTGGACTGGGCATCGCACACACTTTAATATTGTGACTGGGCATCGCACTCACTGTAATGCTGTGACTCGGCATCGCACTCACTGTAATGCTGTGACTGGGCATCGCACTCACTGTAATAGTGTGACTGGGCATCGCACACACTTTAATATTGTGACTGGGCATCGCACTCACTCTAATACGGTGACTGGGCATCGCACTCACTGTAATGATGTGAGGGGCATCGCACTCACTGTAATGCTGTGACTGGGCATCGCACTCAATGTATGCTGTGACTGGGCATCGCACTCACTGTAATGCTGTGACTGGGAATCGCTCACTGTAAAGCTGTGATTGGGCATCGCACTCCTGTAATGTGTGACTGGGCATCGCACTCACTGTAATACGGTGACTGGGCATCGCACTCACTGTAATCTGTGAGTGGGCATCGCACTCACTGTGAAGCTGTAACTGGCATCGCACTCACTGTAATACTGTGACTGGGCATCGCACTCACTGTGATGCAGTGACTGGGCATCGCACTCACTGTAATGCTGTGACTGGGCATCGCACTCACTGTAATAGTGTGACTAGGCATCGCACTCATTGTAATGCTGTGACTGGGCATCACACTCACTGTAATACTGTGACTCGGCATCCCACTCACTGTAATAGTGTGACTGGGCATCGCACTCACTGTAATGCTGTGACTGGGCATCGCACTCACTATAATAATAATAATAATCCTTGCATTTGATATAGCGCTTTTCACGTCAGGAGGACGTCCCAAAGCGCTTCACAGAACACACTGTAAAGTGAATTAACTGTATATGTGTGGGCGAAGGCGGCAGCCAGTTGCGCACAGCAATGTCCCACAAACTGTAATGCTGTGACTGGCATCGCACTCACTGTAATACGGTGACCGGGCATCGCACTCACTGTAATGCTGTGACTGGGCATCGCACTCACTGTAATGCTGTGACTGGGCATCGCACTCACTGTAATACTGTGACTGGGCATCGCACTCACTGTAATCCTGTGACTGGGCATTGCACTCACTGTAATACTGTGACTGGGCATCGCACTCACTGTAATGCTGTGACTGGGCATCGCACTCACTGTAATGCTGTGACTGGGGCATCGCACTCGAATGTAATACTGTGACTGTGCATCGCACTCACTGTAATGCTGAGACTCGGCATCACACTCACTGTAAAGCTGCGACTGGGTATCGCACACATTGTAATGCTGTGAGTGGGCATCGCACTCACTGTAAGAGTGTGACTCGGCATCGCACTCACTGTAATAGTGTGACTGGGCATCGCACTCACTGTAATACTGTTACTGGGCATCGCACTCACTGTAATGCTGTGACTCGGCATCGCAATCACTGCAATGCTGTGACTGGGCATCGCACTCACTATAATGCTGTGACTGGATATCACACTCATTGTAATGCTCTGACTGGGCTTCGCACTCACTGTAATAGTGTGACTAGGCATCGCACTCACTGTAATAGTGTGACTGGGCATCGCACTCACTGTAATACTGTGACTGGGCATCGCACTCACTGTGATGCTGTGACTCGGCATCGCACTCACTGTAATGCTGTGACTGGGCATCGCACTCACTGCAATGCTGTGACTGGGCATCGCACTCACTGTAATGCTGTGACTGGGCATCGCACTCACTGTAATACTGTGACTGGGCATCGCACTCACTGTAATGCTGTGATTGGGCATCCCACTCTCTGTAATGCTGTGACTGGGCATCGCACTCACTGTAATGCAGTGACTGGGCATCGCACTCACTGTAATGCAGTGACTGGGCATCGCACACACTGTAATGCTGTGACTGGGCATCGCACTCACTGTAATAGTGTGACTCGGCATCGTACTCACTGTAATGCTGTGACTGGGCATCGCACTCACTGTAATACTGTGACTGGGCATCGCGCTCACTGTAATATTGTGACTGGGCATCCCACTCACTGTAATACTGTGACTGGGCATCTCACTCACTGTAATGCTGTGACTGGGCATCGCACTCACTGTAGTAATAATAATAATAATAACAATAATAATTATAATAATAATAATCCTTGCATTTGATACAGCGCCTTTCACATCAGGAGGACGTCCCAAAGCGCTTCACAGAACACACTGTAAAGTGAATTGACTGTATATTTGTGGGCGAACGCGGCAGCCAATTGCGCACAGCAATGTCCCACAAACTGTAATGCTGTGACTGGGCATCGCACTCACTGTAATACGGTGACCGGGCATCGCACTCACTGTAATGCTGTTACTGGGCATCGCACTCACTGTAATGCTGTGACTGGGCATCGCATTCACTGTAATACTGTGACTGGGCATCGCACTCACTGTAATCCTGTGACTGGGCATTGCACTCACTGTAATATTGTGACTGGGCATCGCACTCACTGTAATAGTGTGACTGGGCATCGCACTCACTGTAATGCTGTGACTGGGCACCGCACTCACTGTAATGCCGTGACTGGGCATCGCACTCACTGTAATACTGTGACTGGACATCGCACTCAATGTAATGCTGTGACTGGGCATCGTACTCACTGTAAAGCTGTGACTGGGCATCGCACTCACTGTAATACTGTGACTGGGCATCGCACTCACTGTAATAGTGTGACTGGGCATCGCACTCACTGTAATACTGTGACTGGGCATCGCACTCACTGTAATGCTGTGACTGGGCATCGCACTCACTGTAATACTGTGACTGGGCATCGCACTCACTGTAATGCTGTGACTGGGCATCGCACTCAATGTCGTAATAATAATAATAATAATAATAATAATAATCCTTGCATTTGATACAGCGCCTTTCACATCAGGAGGACGTCCCAAAGCGCTTCACAGAACACACTGTAAAGTGAATTGACTGTATATTTGTGGGCGAACGCGGCAGCCAATTGCGCACAGCAATGTCCCACAAACTGTAATGCTGTGACTGGGCATCGCACTCACTGTAATGCTGTGACTGGGCATCCCACTCTCTGTAATGCTGTGACTGGGCATCGCACTCACTGTAATGCAGTGACTGGGCATCGCACTCACTGTAATGCAGTGACTGGGCATCGCACACACTGTAATGCTGTGACTGGGCATCGCACTCACTGTAATAGTGTGACTCGGCATCGTACTCACTGTAATGCTGTGACTGGGCATCGCACTCACTGTAATACTGTGACTGGGCATCGCACTCACTGTAATGCTGTGACTGGGCATCGCACTCACTGTAATGCTGTGACTGGGCATCGCACTCACTGTAATGCTGTGACTGGGCATCGCACTCACTGTAATACTGTGACTGGGCATCGCACTCACTGTAATGCTGTGACTGGGCATCGCACTCACTGTCGTAATAATAATAATAATAATAATAATAATCCTTGCATTTGATACAGCGCCTTTCACATCAGGAGGACGTCCCAAAGCGCTTCACAGAACACACTGTAAGTGAATTGACTGTATATTTGTGGGCGAACGCGGCAGCCAATTGCGCACAGCAATGTCCCACAACTGCAATGCTGTGACTGGGCATCGCACTCACTGTAATGCTGTGACTGGGTATCCCACTCTCTGTAATGCTGTGACTGGGCATCGCCTCACTGTAATGCAGTGACTGGGCATCGCACTCACTGTAATGCAGTGACTGGGCATCGCACACACTGTAATGCTGTGACTGGGCATCGCACTCACTGTAATAGTTGACTCGGCATCGTACTCACTGTAATGCTGTGACTGGGGCATCGCACTCACTGTAATACTGTGACTGGGCATCGCACTCACTGTAATGCTGTGACTGGGCATCGCACTCACTGTAGTATAATAAAATAATAATAATAATAAATATATAAATCCTTGATTTGATACAGCGCCTTTCACATCAGGAGGACGTCCCAAAGCGCTTCACAGAACACACTGTAAAGTGAATTGACTGTATATTGTGGGCGAACGCGGCAGCCAATTGCGCACAGCAATGTCCCGCAAACTGTAATGCTGTGACTGGGCATCGCACTCACTGAAATACGGTGACGGGCATCGCACTCACTGTAATGCTGTGACTGGGCATCGCACTCACTGTAATGCTGTGACTGGCATCGCATTCACTGTAATACTGTGACGGGCATCGCACTCACTGTAATCCTGTGACTGGGCAGTGCACTCACTGTAATACTGTGACTGGGCATCGCACTCACTGTAATGGTGTGAATGGGCATCGCACTCACTGTAATGCTGTGACTCGGCATCGCACTCACTGTAGTGCTGTGACTGGGGCATCGCACTCACTGTAATAGTGTGACTGGGCATCGCACACACTTTAATATTGTGACTGGGCATCGCACTCACTCTAATACGGTGACTGGGCATCGCACTCACTGTAATGATGTGAGTGGGCATCGCACTCACTGTAATGCTGTGACTGGGCATCGCACTCAATGTATTACTGTGACTGGGCATCGCACTCACTGTAATGCTGTGACTGGGAATCGTACTCACTGTAAAGCTGTGATTGGGCATCGCACTCTCTGTAATAGTGTGACTGGGCATCGCACTCACTGTAATACGGTGACTGGGCATCGCACTCACTGTAATTGTGAGTGGGCATCGCACTCACTGTAAAGCTGTGACTGGGCATCGCACTCACTGTAATACTGTGACTGGGCATCGCACTCACTGTGATGCAGTGACTGGGCATCGCACTCACTGTAATGCTGTGACTGGGCATCCCACTCACTGTAATAGTGTGACTGGGCATCGCACTCACTGTAATGCTGTGACTGGGCATCGCACTCACTATAATAATAATAATAATCCTTGCATTTGCTATAGCGCTTTTCACGTCAGGAGGACGTCCCAAAGCGCTTCACAGAACACACTGTAAAGTGAATTAACTGTATATGTGTGGGCGAAGGCGGCAGCCAATTGCGCACAGCAATGTCCCACAAACTGTAATGCTGTGACTGGGCATCGCACTCACTGTAATACGGTGACCGGGCATCGCACTCACTGTAATGCTGTGACAGGGCATCGCACTCACTGTAATGCTGTGACTGGGCATCGCACTCACTGTAATACTGTGACTGGGCATCGCACTCACTGTAATGCTGTGACTGGGCATCGCACTCACTGTAATGCTGTGACTGGGCATCGCACTCAATGTAATACTGTGACTGTGCATCGCACTCACTGTAATGCTGAGACTCGGCATCACACTCACTGTAAAGCTGCGACTGGGTATCGCACACATTGTAATGCTGTGAGTGGGCAT
>NW_024706237.1:0-12340 GCF_018977255.1 Callorhinchus milii | reverse complement strand
TTTATTTTACTTAAGCCTACAAAATATTATTTTATGCGCTATTTTACAGCGTTTACAAAATGAGTATCCAGCTGTGAATATAATTGTAAAAATCGCAGCAAATATCATTTTCCTTAAGATTGGTACATACAAAAANGGTTATTTGAATTTTCATGTATTCCTTCGTATTCGGGCAAGAAAATAATTGAAAAAATTAAATTATTAAAATGTACGGTTTAAAATTTAATTTCTTTTTGAAAAAGATGCACAGGAACTCATACACATGAATAAACGCATTTTAATAATTTTAGTAATGTTATAACATCATATTTAAACTTTTTAAAAATAGATTAAATTTTTTAAAAAGTAAAATAAAGTTTTGAAAAAATCACATTAAAAATATTATTTGCTTTTTCATGTAAAGCGATTTCTGTGTACCTTTTCAAAAACAAGTATAATTTGGCTTGTATGTTTTATTTGACTTAACATTTTATTGAAATCGATTTTTTTNAAAAATCGCCACTTTATTTTTTCGAATCTTAACAAACATCTCTCAATAAGAAAAACAAAAAACACTCCTTGAATTATTTTTATAAAATGATTTCTAATTATGAAAAAAATCTAAATAGTTTATCTCAATTTATATTATAAAAGAAAATATATTTTTGATGGAAATATCGTTCGAAGTAGATTTTATTTTACTTAAGCCTTCAAAATATTATTTTATGCGCTATTTTACAGCGTTTACAAATTGATTGTAAAAATCGCAGCAAATATCATTTTCCTTAACCTATGGTACATATAAAAAATGTTAAGATACAAAAAAATAAGGTGGCGATTTTTAAAAAAAATCGATTTCAATAAAATGTTAAGAGAGAGAGAGAGACTGAGAGAAAGAGAGAGCGAGAGACACTGAGACTGAGAGAGAGCGAGAGAGAGACTGAGAGAGAGAGATAGAGAGAAATAGAGAGAGAGAGATACTGAGACTGAGAGAGATAGACTGCGAGAGAGAGAGAGAGAGAGAGAGAGAGAGAGAGAGAGAGAGAGAGAGAGACTGAGAGCGAGAGAGAGAGACTGAGAGAAATAGATACTGAGACTGAGAGAGAGAGTGAGAGAGAGAGAGAGAGAGAGAGAGAGGGAGACTGAGAGAGAGAGAGAGAGAGAGAGAGAAAGAGAGAGAGAGAGAGAGAGAGAGAGAGAGAGAGAGAGATACTGAGACTGAGACAGAGAGAGAGAGAGAGAGAAGAGGGAGGGACATACTGAGACTGAGTCAGAGAGAGACTGAGAGAGAGAGAGAGAGAGAGAGAGAGAGAGATACTGAGAATGAGACAGAGGTTAGGGTTAGGGTCTTAGGGTTAGTGTTATGGTTATGGTCAGGGTCAGTTTCAGGGTCAGTGTCAAGCTTAGGGTTAGTGTTAGGGTTAGGGATAGGGTCAGGGTCAGTGTCAGGGTCAGGGTCAGGGTCAGGGTCAGGGTTAGGGTTAGGCTTAGGGTTAGGGTTAGGGTTAGGGTCTTAGGGTTAGGATTAGGGTTAGAGTTAGGTTTAGTTTTAGGGTTAGGGTTAGGGTCTTAGGGTGAGGGTAAGGGTTAGTGTTAGGGTGAGGGTTAGGGTTAGGGTCAGGGTCAGGGTAAGGGTCAGGTTCAGGGTTAGGGGCAGGGTTAGGGTCAGGGTTAGTGTTACGGTCAGGGATAGGGTTACGTTTAGGGTCTTAGGGTTAGTGTTAGGGTTAGTGTTAGGGTTATGGTTAGTGTTAGGGTTAGGGTTAGGGTTAGGGTTAGGTTTAGGGTCAGGGTCAGGGAAAGAGTTAGGGTTAGAATTAGGATCTTAAGCTTAGGGATAGTGTCTTAGGGTTAGGGTTAGGGTTAGGGTCTTAAGGTTAGGGTTAGGGTTAGGGTTAGTGTTAAGGTTAGATTTAGGGTCTTTCGGTGAGGGTTAGGGTTAGGGTTAGGGTTATGGTTAGGTTTAGGTTCTTAGGTTTAGGGTTAGTGTTAGGGTTAGGGTTAGTGTTAGGGTTAGGGTCTTAGGGTTAGGGTTACGGTTAGGGTTAGGGTTAGGGTTAGTTTTAGGTTTAGGATTAGGGTTAGTGTTAGGGTTAGAGTTGGGGTCTTAGGGTGAGGGTTAGGGTTAGGGTTAGGGTTATGGGAGGGTGAGGGTTAGGTTTAGGGTCTGGGTCAGGGTCAGGATCAGGGTCAGATTCAGGGGTCAGGTTTCAGGGTTAATGTCAGGGTTAGTGTTAGTGTTAGGGTTAGGGTTAGGGTTATGGTTAGGTTTAGGGTCTTAGGTTTAGGGTTAGGGTTAGTGTTAGTGTTAGGGTTAGGATGAGGGTTAGGGTCTTAGGGTTAGGGTTAGGGTTAGGTGTAGGGTTAAGATTAGGGTTAGGGTTAGGGTTAGGGTTAGTGTTAGGGTTATGGTTATGGTTATGGTTTGGGTTAGGGTTAGGGTCAGGGTCAGGGTCAGGGTCAGTGTCAGAGTTAGGGTTAGGGTTAGGGTTAGGGTTAGGATTAGGGTCATGGTTAGGGTTAGGGTCTTAGGGTTAGGGTGTTAGGGTTAGGGTCTTACGGTTAGGGTTAAGGTTTGGGTTAGCGTTAGGGTCTTAAGGTTAGGGTTAGAGTTAGGGTTAGTGTTAGGGTTAGGGTAAGGGTTAGGATCAGTGTTAGGGTCTTAGGGTTAGGGTCTTAGCGTTAGGGTTAGGGTTAGGGTTAGGTTTAGGTTTAGGGTTAGGATTATCGTTAGGGTTCGGGTTAGGTTCAGGGTCAGGGTCAGGGTTAGGGTTAGGTTTAGGGTTAGTGTTAATGTTAGGGTTAGGGTTAAAGTTAGGATGATGCGTAGGGTTAGGGTTAGGGTTAGGGTTAGGGTTAGGGTTAGGGTTAGGGTTAGGGTTATGGTCAGGGTCAGGGTTAGTGTTAGGGTTAGGGTTAGGGTTAGGGTTAGGGTCAGGGTTAGTGTTAGGTTTAGGGTTAGGGTTAGGGTCAGAGTCAGGGTCAGGGTTAGTGCTAGGGTTAGGGTTAGGGTTAGGGTTAGGGTTAGGTTTAGGGTCAGTGTCAGGGCCTTGGTCAGGGTTAATGTTAGTGTTAGTGTTAGGGTTAGATTTAGGTTTAGGTTAGGGTCTTCGGGTTAGGGTTGGAGTTAGGGTCTTAGTGTTAGGGTTAGGGTTAGGTTTAGGGTTAGTGTTAGGGTTAAGGTTAGGGTTAGGGTTAGGGTTAGTGTTAGCGTTAGTGTTAGGGTTAGGGTTAGGGTCTGAAGGTTAGGGGCTTAGGGTTAGGGTTAGTGTTAGGGTTAGCGTTAGGGATAGTGTTAGCGTGAGGTTTATGGTCAGGGTCAGTGTCAGAGTTAGGGTTACGGTTAGGGTTAGGGTTAGGATTAGGGTTATGGTTAGGGTTAGGTTTAGGGTTATGGTTAGGTTTATGGTTAGTGTTAATGTTAGGGTTAGGGTTAAAAGTTAGGATGATGGGTAGGGTTAGGGTTACGGTTAGTGTTACGGTTAGGGTTAGGGTTAGGGTTAGGGTTATGGTCAGGGTCAGGGTTAGGGTTAGGGTTAGGGTTAGGGTTAGGGTAAGGGTTAGGGTCAGGGCTAGGGTTAGGGTTAGCGTTAGGGTTAGGTTCAGGATCAGGGTCAGGGTCAGGGTCAGGGTCAGCGTCAGGGTCAGGGTTAGGGTTAGGGTTAGGGTTAGGTTTAGGGTCAGTGTCAGGGTCTTGGTCAGGGTTAAGGTTAGTGTTAGTGTTAAGGTTAGGTTAGGGTCTTAGGGTTAGGGACTTAGGTTTAGGGTCTTAGGGTTAGGGTTAGGGTTAGGTTTAGGGTTAGGGTTAGGTTCAGCTTCAGGGTCACGGTCAGGGTTAGGGTTAGGTTTAGGGTTAGGGTTAGGGTTAGGGTCTTAGGGTTAGGGTTAGGGTTAGTGTTAGTGTTAGTGTTAGTGTTAGGGTTAGGGTTAGGGTTAGGGTTAGGGTTAGGTTTAGCGTTGGGGTTAGGGTCAGGATTAGGGTTAGAGTCAGGTTCAGGGTCAGGGTCAGGATCAGATTTAGCGTTAGGATTAGGGTTAGGGTTAGGTTTAGTGTTAGGGTCAGGGTCATGGTCAGGGTTAGGGTTAGGGTTAGGGTTAGGGTTAGTGTTAGTGTTAGGGTTAAGGTTAAGGTTAGGGTTAGGTTAGGGTTTGGGTTAGGGTTAGGTTTAGGTTTAGTGTTAGGGTTAGGTTTAGGGTTAGGGTTAGTGTAACGGTCTTAGCGTTAGGGTTAGGGTTATGGTTATGGTCAGGAACAGGGTCAGGGTCAGGTTTAGGGTTTTTACGTTTAGGTTTTAGGGTATTAGGGTATTAGTGTCAGGGTTAGTGTTAGGGTTAGGGTCTAAGGGTTAGGGTTAGTGTTAGTGTTAGGGTTAGGGTTAGGGTCTTAGGGTTAGGGTTAGGGATAGGGTTAGTGTTAAGGTTAGGGTTAGGGTCTTAGAGTTAGGGTTAGGGTTAGGGTCATGGTTAGGGTTAGTGTCTTAGGGTTAGGGTCTTAGGGTTAGGGTCTTACGGTTAGGGTTAAGGTTTGGGTTAGCGTTAGGGTCTTAATGTTAGGGTTAGAGAAAGAGGGAGAGAGATACTGAGAGAGAGAGAGAGAGAGAGAGACTGAGAGAGAGAAACAGAGAGAGAGACTGAGAGAGAGAGAGAGAGAGAGAGAGACTGAGAGAGAGAGAGAGAGAGAGAGAGAGAGAGACTGAGAGAGACTGAGAGAGAGAGAGTGAGAGAGAGAGAGAGAGAGAGAGAGAGAGAGAGAGAGAGAGAGAGAGAGAGAGAGAGACTGAGAGAGAGAGAAAGTGAGTGAACGAGAGAGAGAGAGAAAGAGACACAAAGAGACTTAGAGGGAGAGAGCGTGAAAGACTGAGAGAGAGAGAAAGTAAGTGAACGAGAGAGAGAGAGAAAGAGACACAAAGAGACTTAGAGGGAGAGAGCGTGAACGACTGAGAGAGAGAGAGAGAGAGAGACTGAGTGAGCGAGAGAGAGAGACTGAGAGTGTGAGAGAGAGAGAGAGAGGGTAACAGAGACTGAGAGAGAGAGAGAGAGAGACTGAGTGAGCGAGAAAGAGAGCGAGACACAGAGAGAGCGATGGAGAGAGATAGAGAGAGAGAGCGAGAGAGAGAGAGGGAGAGAGAGAGAGAGAGAGAGAGAGAGAGAGAGAGAGAGAGAGATTGAGTGTGAGAGATGGAGACACTGAGTGAGATAGAGAGAGAGAGAGAGAGAGAGACGGAGAGAGATAGAGAGAGAGTACTTTTTGAAAAAAGATGCACAGAAATCATACACATACCTGAACACATTTTAATAATTTTAATAATTTTATGACTTTACATATTAATGTTTTAAAAATTGAATTGAAAAATAATTGAAAAAATTAAATTAATAAAATGTATAGTTTAAAATTTAATTTATTTTTGAAAATCTGCACAGGAACTCAAACACACTGCTGAACACATCTTGATATTTTTTAAAAAATTATAATGTTACATTTTAATTTTTTAAATTGTGAATTAAAAAAATAATTGAAAAAAAATAATTTATTAAAATGTACAGTTTAAAATGTAACTTGTTTTTCAAAAAGCTGCACAGGATCTCATACACATTCCTGAACATATTTTAATACATTTAATAATTTTATAACATTATATTTTAAACTTTAAAAATTAATTAAAAATTAAAAAAGTAAATTAAAAGTTTTAAAAAGTACATTACCAAAATATTATTTGATTTTTCATGTAAAGCGATTTCTGTATATCTTTTCAAAAACAAGTATAATTTGGCTGTTATGTTTGACGTAACATTTTATTGAAATCGATTTTTTTAAAAATCGGCGCAACTTTATTTTGTTGAATGTTGTTTCATTTGACAAAAATTTCTCAATAAGCAAAACAAAAAAACACTCTTTGAATTATTTGTATAAAATGATTTCTAATGATTAAAACATCTAAATATTTTGTCTCACTTGATATTATTACAGAAAATATACTTTTGATGGAAATATCGTTCGAAGTTGATTTTATTGTACTTAAGCCTTCAAAATTTTTACTTTATTCGCTTTTTNACAAAATGAAGATCTACAGAAATGTAAAAAATCGCAGCAAATGTCATTTTCCTTAAGATTGGTACACACAAAAAAAAATATTTGAATTTTCCAATGTATTCCTTCGTACAACAAAATAATTTTATTTTACTTAAGCCTACTAAAAATATTATTTTATGCGCTATTTTTACAGCGTTTACTAAAAATGAGTATCCAGCTGTGAATATAATTGTAAAAAATCGCAGCAAATATCATTTTCCTTAAGATTGGTACATACAAAAAAGGTTATTTGAATTTTCATGTATTCCTTCGTATTCGGGCAAGAAAATAATTGAAAAAAATTTAATTATTAAAATGTACGGTTTAAAATTTTATTTCTTTTTGAAAAAGATGCACAGGAACTCATACACATGAATAAACGCATTTTAATAATTTTAGTAATTTTATAACATTACATTTAAAATTTTTAAAAATAGATTAAATTTTTAAAAAAGTAAAATAAAGTTTTCAAAAAAACACATAAAAAATATTATTTGATTTCACATGTGAAGCGATTTCTGTGTGCCTTTTCAAAAACAAGTATAATTTGGCTTGTATGTTTTATTTGACTCAACATTTTATTGAAATCGATTTTTTTTTTTAAAAAATCGCCACTTTATTTATTTGAATCTTAACAAACATTTCTCAATAAGAAAAACAAAAAACACTCCTTGAATTAATTTTATAAAATGATTTCTAATGATGAAAAAANTCTAAATAGTTTATCTCAATGTATATTATAACGGAAAATATACTTTTGATGGAAATATCGTTCGAAGTTGATTTTATTTTACTTAAGCCTTCAAAATATTATTTGATGCGCTATTTTACAGCGTTTACAAAATGAGTATCCAGCTGTGAATATAATTGTAAAAAATCGCAGCAAATATCATTTTCCTTAAGATTTATACAAACAAAAAAATGTTATTTGAATTTTCATGTATTCCTTCGTATTCGGGCAAGAAAATAATTGAAAAAATTTAATTATTAAAATGTACGGTTTAAAATTTAATTTCTTTTTGAAAAAGATGCACAGGAACTCATACACATGAATAAACGCATTTTAATAATTTTAGTAATTTTATAACATTACATTTAAAATTTTAAAATTAGATTAAATTTTAAAAGTAAAATAAAGTTTTTCAAAAAAACACATAAAAAAATATTATTTGATTTCACATGTGAAGCGATTTCTGTGTGCCTTTTCAAAAACAAGTATAATTTGGATTGTATGTTTTATTTGACTCAACATTTTATTGAAATCGATTTTTTTTTAAAAAATCGCCACTTTATTTATTTGAATCTTAACAAACATTTCTCAATAAGAAAAAAAAACACTCCTTGAATTAATTTTATAAAATGATTTCTAATGATGAAAAAANTCTAAATAGTTTATCTCAATGTATATTATAACGGAAAATATACTTTTGAAGGAAATATCGTTCGAAGTTGATTTTATTTTACTTAAGCCTTCAAAATATTATTTGATGCGCTATTTTACAGCGTTTACAAAATGAGTATCCAGCTGTGAATATAATTGTAAAAATCGCAGCAAATATCATTTTCCTTAAGATTTATACAAACAAAAAAATGTTATTTGAATTTTCATGTATTCCTTCGTATTCGGGCAAGAAAATAATTGAAAAAAATTTAATTATTAAAATGTACAGTTTAAAATTTAATTTCTTTTTGAAAAAGATGCACAGGAACTCATACACATGACTAAACACATTTTAATAATTTTAGTAATTTTATAACATTACATTTAAAATTTTTAAAAATAGATTAAATTTTTTAAAAAGTAAAATAAAGTTTTCAAAAAACACATAAAAAATATTATTTGATTTCACATGTGAAGCGATTTCTGTGTGCCTTTTCAAAAACAAGTATAATTTGGCTTGTATGTTTTATTTGACTCAACATTTTATTGAAATCGATTTTTTTAAAAATCGCCACTTTATTTATTTGAATCTGAACAAACATTTCTCAATAAGAAAACAAAAAAACACTCCTTGAATTAATTTTATAAAATGATTTCTAATGATGAAAAAATCTAAATAGTTTTTCTCAATTCATATTATAACGGAAAATATACTTTTGATGGAAATATCGTTCGAAGTTGATTTTATTTTACTTAAGCCTTCAAAATATTATTTGATGCGCTATTTTACAGCGTTTACAAAATGAGGATCTAACTGTGAATAGAATTGTAAAAAATCGCAGCAAATATCATTTTCCTTAAGATTGGTACATACAAAAAGGCTATTTGAATTTTCATGTATTCTTTCTTATACGGGCAAGAAAATAATTGAAAAAAATTAATTATTAAAATGTACAGTTTAAAATTTATTCTTTTTTGAAAAAGAGGCACAGGAACTCATACACATTACTAAACGCATTTTAATAATTTTAGTAATGTTATAACATCACATTAAACTTTTTAAAAATAGATTAAATTTTTTTAAAAAAGTAAAATAAAGTTTTTAGAAAAATCACATAAAAAATATTATTTGATTTCACATGTGAAGCGATTTCTGTGTGCCTTTTCAAAAACAAGTATAATTTGGCTTGTATGTTTTATTTGACTTAACATTTTAGAATTTTATTGAAATCGATTTTTTTAAAAATCGCCACTTTATTTTTTTGAATCTTAACAAAATCAATAAGAAAAACAAAAAACACTCCTTGAATTATTTTTATAAAATGATTCCTAATAATGAAAAAAATCTAAATAGTTTATCTCAATTTATATTATAAAAGAAAATATATTTTTGATGGAAATATCGTTCGAAGTAGATTTTATTTTACTTAAGCCTTCAAAATATTATTTTATGCGCTATTTTACAGCGTTTACAAATTGATTGTAAAAATCGCAGCGAATATCATTTTCCTTAACCTATGGTACATATAAAAAATGTTAAGATACAAAAAAATAAGGTGGCGATTTTTAAAAAAAATCGATTTCAATAAAATGTTAAGAGAGAGAGAGAGACTGAGAGAAAGAGAGAGCGAGAGATACTGAGACTGAGAGAGAGCGAGAGAGAGACTGAGAGAGAGAGATAGAGAGAGATAGAGAGAGAGAGATACTGGGACTGAGAGAGATAGACTGCGAGAGAGAGAGAGAGAGAGAGAGGACTGAGAGAGAGAGAGACTGAGAGAAATAGATACTGAGACTGAGAGAGAGAGTGAGAGAGAGAGAGAGAGAGAGAGAGAGAGGGAGACAGACAGAGAGAGAGAGAAAGAGAGAGAGAGAAAGAGAAAGAGAAAGAGGGAGAGAGATACTGAGACTGAGAGAGAGAGAGAGAGAGAGAGAGGAGAGAGAGAGAGAGGGACATACTGAGACTGAGTCAGAGAGAGACTGAGAGAGAGAGAGAGAGAGAGAGAGAGAGAGAGAGAGAGAGAGAGAGAGAGAGAGAGAGAGAGAGAGAGAGAGAGATACTGAGAATGAGACAGAGGTTAGGGTTAGGGTCTTAGGGTTAGTGTTATGGTTATGGTCAGGGTCAGTGTCAGGGTCAGTGTCAGGCTTAGGGTTAGTGTTAGGGTTAGGGATAGGGTCAGTGTCAGGGTCAGGGTCAGGGTCAGGGTTAGGGTTAGGCTTAGGGTTAGGGTTAGGCTCTTAGTGTTAGGGTTAGGGTTAGGGTTAGGGTTAGGGTCTTAGAGTTAGGGTCTTAGGAATACATGAAAATTCAAATATTTTTTTTGTGTGTACCAATCTTAAGGAAAATGACATTTGCTGCGATTTTTACATTTCTGTAGATCTTCATTTTGTAAAAAAGCGAATAAAGTAAAATTTTGAAGGCTTAAGTACAATAAAATCAACTTCGAACGATATTTCCATCAAAAGTATATTTTCTGTAATAATATCAAGTGAGACAAAATATTTAGATGTTTTAATCATTAGAAATCATTTTATACAAATAATTCAAAGAGTGTTTTTTTGTTTTGCTTATTGAGAAATTTTTTGTCAAGTGAAACAACATTCAACAAAATAAAGTTAGCGCCGAATTTTTTAAAAAAATACGATTTCAATAAAATAGTTACGTCAAACATAACAGCCAAATTATACTTGTTTTTTGAAAAGATATACAGAAATCGCTTTACATGAAAAATCAAATAATATTTTGTAATGTACTTTTTTAAAAACTTTAATTTACTTTTTAATTTTAATTTATTTTTAAAAGTTTAAAATATAATGTTATAAAATTATTAAATGTATTAAAATATGTTCAGGAATGTGTATGAGATCCTGTGCAGCTTTTTTGAAAAACAAGTTACATTTTAAACTGTACATTTTAATAAATTATTTTTTTNCAATTATTTTTTTAATTCACAATTTAAAAAATTAAAATGTAACATTATAATTTTTAAAAATATCAAGATGTGTTCAGCAGTGTGTTTGAGTTCCTGTGCAGATTTTCAAAAATAAATTAAATTTTAAACTATACATTTTATTAATTTAATTTTTTCTAATTATTTTTCTATTCAATTTTTAAAACATTAATATGTAAAGTCATAAAATTATTAAAATTATTAAAATGTGTTCAGGTATGTGTATGATTTCTGTGCATCTTTTTCAAAAAGTCTCTCTCTCTATCTCTCTCCGTCTCTCTCTCTCTCTCTCTCTCTATCTCACTCAGTGTCTCCATCTCTCACACTCAATCTCTCTCTCTCTCTCTCTCTCTCTCTCTCTCTCTCTCTCTCTCTCTCTCTCTCTCTCCCTCTCTCTCTCTCGCTCTCTCTCTCTATCTCTCTCCATCGCTCTCTCTGTGTCTCGCTCTCTTTCTCGCTCACTCAGTCTCTCTCTCTCTCTCTCTCAGTCTCTGTTACCCTCTCTCTCTCTCTCTCACACTCTCAGTCTCTCTCTCTCTCGCTCACTCAGTCTCTCTCTCTCTCTCTCTCTCAGTCGTTCACGCTCTCTCCCTCTAAGTCTCTTTGTGTCTCTTTCTCTCTCTCTCTCGTTCACTTACTTTCTCTCTTTCTCAGTCTCTCTCTCTCTCTCTCTCTCTCTCTCTCAGTCTCTCTCTCTCTCTCTCTCTCTCTCTCTCTCTCTCTCTCTCTCTCTCTCTCACTCTCTCTCTCTCAGTCTCTCTCAGTCTCAGGATCTCTCTCTCTCTCTCTCTCTCTCTCAGTCTCAGAATCTCTCTCTCTCTCTTTCTCTCAGTTTCTCTCTGTTTCTCTCTCTCAGTCTCAGTATCTCTCTCTCTCTGTCTCTCTCTCTCTCTCTCACTCACTCAGTCTCGCTCTCTCTCTCAGTCTCTCTCTCTCAAATACAGTCTCTCTCTCTCTCTCTCAGTCTCTCACTCTATCTCGCGTTCAGTCTCTCTATCTCTCTCAATCTCTCTCTCGCTCACTCAGTTTCTCTCTCTCAGTCTCTCTCTCTCTCTCTCTCTCTCTCTCTCTCTCTCTCTCTCTCTCTCTCAGTCACAGTATCTCTCTCTCTCTCTCTCTCTCAGTATCTCTCTCCCTCTTTCTCTAACCCTAACCTTAAGAGCCTAACGCTAACCCAAACCTTAACCCTAACCCTAAGATCCTAACCCTAAGATCCTAACCCTAAGATCCTAACCCTAAGATCCTAACCCTAACATCCTAACCCTAAGATCCTAACCCTAACCTTAACACTAACCCTATCCCTAACCCTAACCCTAAGACCCTAACCCTAACCCTAACACTAACACTAACCCTAACCCTTAGACCCTAACCCTAACACTAACCCTGACACTAATACCCTAATACCCTAAACCTAAACGTAAAACCCTAAACCTGACCCTGACCCTGTTCCTGACCCTAACCATAACCCTAACCCTAACGCTAAGACCGTTACACTAACCCTAACCCTAAACCTAACCCTAACACTAAATCTAAACCTAACCCTAACCCAAACCCTAACCTAACCCTAACCTTAACCTTAACCCTAACACTAACACTAACCCTAACCCTAACCCTAACCCTAACCCTGACCATGACCCTGACCCTAACACTAAACCTAACCCTAACCCTAATCCTAACGCTAAATCTGATCCTGACCCTGACCCTGAACCTGACCCTAACCCTAATCCTGACCCTAACCCCAACGCTAAACCTAACCCTAACCCTAAACCTAACCCTAACCCTAACACTAACACAACACTAACACTAACCCTAACCCTAACCCTAAGACCCTAACCCTAACCCTAACCCTAAACCTAACCCTAACCCTGGACCGTGACCCTGAAGCTGAACCTAACCCTAACCCTAAAACCTACACCCTAACCCTAACCCTAAGACCCTAAACCTAAGTCCCTAACCCTAAGA
>NW_024706236.1:10000-12351 GCF_018977255.1 Callorhinchus milii | reverse complement strand
TGGTGCACGTGCAAATCTGCTGGAAAAGCCTGTGGAAGTTCGTGGCGTTCGTACGATATTTGGCGACGCTAAAATGAGCGTTTTGCCAGCTCGAGGGAATTCGGCGCGAGTGAAACGAGGGCCCGTAACGCGCATGAGAGCAATCCCGGCCAATTTCTCCCGTTTGATGGGGTCTATCTGTAAAAAAATTTGACTTTTTTTGGTGCACGTGCAAATCTGCTGGAAAAGCCTGTGGAAGTTCATGGCGTTCGTACGATATTTGGCGACACTAAAATTTGCGATTTCCCAGCTCGAGGGAATTCGGCGCGAAAGAAACGAGGCCCCGTAACGCGCATGAGAGCAATCCCGACCAATTTCTCCCGTTTGATGGGGTCTATCTGTAAAAATTTAACTTTTTTGAGTGCACGTGAAAATCTGCTGGAAAAGCCTGCGGAAGATTCACGGCGTGCGTACGATATTTGGCGACGCTAAAATGAGCGTTTTGCCAGCTCGAGGGAATTCGGCGCGAGAGAAACGAGGCCCCGTAACGCGCATGAGAGCAATCCCGGCCAATTTCTCCCGTTTGATGGGGTCTATCTGTAAAAAAATTCACTTTTTTTGGTGCACGTGCAAATCTGCTGGAAAAGCCTGTGGAAGTTTCGTGGCGTTCGTACGATATTTGGCGACGACTAAAATGAGCGTTTTGCCAGCTCGAGGGAATTCGGCGCGAGAGAAACGATGCCCCGTAACGCGCATGAGAGCAATCCCGGCCAATTTCTCCCGTTTGATGGGGTCTATCTGTAAAAAATGTTGACTTTTTTTGGTGCACGTGCAAATCTGCTGGAAAAGCCTGCGGAAGATTCACGGCGTGCGTACGATATTTGGCGACACTGAAATTTGCGATTTCCCAGCTCGAGGGAATTCGGCGCGAGAGAAACGAGGCCCCGTAACGCGCATGAGAGCAATCCCGGCCAATTTCTCCCGTTTGATGGGGTCTATCTGTAAAAAATTTTCACTTTTTTTGGTGCACGTGCAAATCTGCTGGAAAAGCCTGTGGAAGTTTCGTGGCGTTCGTACGATATTTGGCGACGCTAAAATGAGCGTTTTGCCAGCTCGAGGGAATTCGGCGCGAGAGAAACGAGGCCCGTAACGCGCATGAGAGCATCCCGGCCAATTTCTCCCGTTTGATGGGGTCTATCTGTAAAAATTTTGACTTTTTTTGGTGCACGTGCAAATCTGCTGGAAAAGCCTGTGGAAGTTCATGGCGTTCGTACGATATTTGGCGACACTAAAATTTGCGATTTCCCAGCTCGAGGGAATTCGGCGCGAAGAAACGAGGCCCCGTAACGCGCATGAGAGCAATCCCGGACCAATTTCTCCCGTTTGATGGGGTCTATCTGTAAAAAATTTGACTTTTTTGAGTGCACGTGAAATCTGCTGGAAAAGCCTGCGGAAGATTCACGGCGTGCGTACGATATTTGGCGACGCTAAAATGAGCGTTTTGCCAGCTCGAGGGAATTCGGCGCGAGAGAAACGAGGCCCCGTAACGCGCATGAGAGCAATCCCGGCCAATTTCTCCCGTTTGATGGGGTCTATCTGTAAAAAAAATTCACTTTTTTTGGTGCACGTGCAAATCTGCTGGAAAAGCCTGTGGAAGTTTCGTGGCGTTCGTACGATATTTGGCGACGCTAAAATGAGCGTTTTGCCAGCTCGAGGGAATTCGGCGCGAGAGAAACGATGCCCCGTAACGCGCATGAGAGCATCCGGCCAATTTCTCCCGTTTGATGGGGTCTATCTGTAAAAAATGTTGACTTTTTTTGGTGCACGTGCAAATCTGCTGGAAAAGCCTGCGGAAGATTCACGGCGTGCGTACGATATTTGGCGACACTGAAATTTGCGATTTCCCAGCTCGAGGGAATTCGGCGCGACAGAAACGAGGCCCCGTAACGCGCATGAGAGCAATCCCGGCCAATTTCTCCCGTTTGATGGGGTCTATCTGTAAAAAATTTCACTTTTTTTGGTGCACGTGCAAATCTGCTGGAAAAGCCTGTGGAAGTTTCGTGGCGTTCGTACGATATTTGGCGACGCTAAAATGAGCGTTTTGCCAGCTCGAGGGAATTCGGCGCGAGAGAAACGAGGCCCCGTAACGCGCATGAGAGCAATCCCGGCCAATTTCTCCCGTTTGATGGGGTCTATCTGTAAAAAATTTTCGCTTTTTTTGGTGCACGTGCAAATCTGCTGGAAATCCTGTGGAAGTTTCATCCGACGAAAAAAGCACGTTCTCGAGAAAGCAGGAGAGCTAAGTCATTCACAAATTAGCTGATTTGGCTTGTGGTTCGTTTCCCAAGTAACAGAGCGGCATCAACCTTTAA
>NW_024706236.1:0-2500 GCF_018977255.1 Callorhinchus milii | reverse complement strand
TAGAGGTGCAGTTCCAGGGAAAAAAGAACATCAATATGCTTATTGCAACAAAGCTGGGTACGAAGACCAATAAGCAAATATCGGATAAGAGACGATGCCTGGCCAAAAAGAAAGTTGCCCTCAAGCAACAAACTTTGAACACTGTTTCTGGGTACCTCGAGACCGTCTCACCCCGCCAGATATTACGTCGGGTGCGAGGGCCAAACTCGTTCTAGCAACTGAGTTGCTTATGCTTAAGCCAAGCAAAAAACGTGAAGGCCCTGCCATAGAGGTGATGAAGACATGGCTACAGGGGGAGGGTCAACAGGATGTCCAAGTTGACAATGCAACAAAGTCAATGCTTCGGATAATGCGAGTGGTTAGGACCAGAGGTGGCCGTTCAAAAACCGCAGAGGATGTTATCAAGCCCAGGACGATGCCTGCGAGGACTTGGATGAAAAGGAGAGCAGAAAAGAGAGGCAACTTCATGAAACATCAGAAGCTGTTCTTCAGAAACCGCTCTAGGTTGGCCTCTCTAGTCCTTGATGGCAAAGACCGACAGGAGTGCCAGATTCCTATCAAGGAGGTGCATGACTTCTACCGTAACAAATGGGAGGAAGTAATACCCTTCAATGGCCTCGGCCAATTTACGTCTCTTACGGTGGCTAACAATGACCACTTTGAAGCCCTGATTACGGTGGAAGAGGTTGTGGCGGGCATCCGTGCAATTAAACCATCATCTGCGCCAGGACCAGATGGCGTGACAAAGGCAGCAATCATCGTTGCTGATCCAGAGGGAAAGACACTGGCAGCCCTGTTCAATGCTTGGTTGGTTACTGGCATCATCCCCAAGGACCTGAAAAAGAATAAGTCTGTTCTGATACCCAAGGTTACGAGTGAGGATCTTTTAAAGGATCTGGGAAATTGGAGACCGATAACGATTAGTTCCATAGTCCTCAGACTGTTTTCCAGGATCCTCACCGCACGCCTAGAACGTGCTTGCGCTCTGAATCCGCGGCAACGTGGGTTTATTGCTGCACCAGGCTGCTCTGAAAACCTAAAGGTACTTCAAGACATTATGAATCAGGCAAAGAAAGCTCGCAAGTCGTTGGCGGTGGTATTCATCGATGTGGCAAAAGCCTTCGACTCGGTGTCCCATGCCCACATCATGTGGGTATTAAGGCAAAAACGTGTGGACGAGCACATGGTCAACATCATTCAAAACGCCTATGACCATTGCACGACCTCGTTTAAGAATAAGGACGCCACGAGCCCTGAAATTAACATCCGAGTTGGTGTGAAACAGGGTGATCCGATGTCTCCCTTGTTGTTCAGCCTTGCCATGGACCCTCTCTTATGCGCCTTGGAGACGCATGGTGTCGGATACACTGTTGAAACCGAGTGCGTGACTTCGCTGGCGTTTGCAGATGACTTGGTGTTGATGAGTGAATCGTGGGAGGGCATGAACACCAACATCGCCATCCTAGAATCATTCTGCAAACTATCAGGGCTTAAGGTACAAGCCAACAAATGCCAGGGCTTCATGCTGAACCCAACGAAAGATTCGTACACGGTGAATAACTGCGACCCGTGGGCCATAGCTGAGGTAAAAGTCCAAATGGTTGGGCCGGAGGATTCCGCGAAATACCTTGGTATGAGAATTAGCCCGTGGACTGGCATTGTACAGCCAGACTTGAATGTGCAACTAAAGAAATGGATATCGAACATTGACGAGGCACCCTTGAAACCGACTCAAAAGGTGGAAATTCTCAATGCATACGCCCTACCTCGATTACTGTACCCAGGCGATCATGCTGATTGCAGACCGACCACATTGCGAATTTTGGACCAAGCAATTAGGAACGCGGTTAAGGGTTGGCTTCATCTGCCACCTTCCACCTGCAACGGACTGCTCTACGCCAGAGCTTGTGATGGAGGCCTAGCAATCATGAAGTTGGAAAGCATGATTCCATCCGCGCAGCTGAGAAGGCTGCAGCGCATTGCCAACTCTTCTGATGCTATGATACGAAATATAGTGTCTTCGCAGGGTGTGGATGAGAAGTTCAGAAACCTATGGGTCCGAGCCGGAGGTGATTGTCAAGTGATTCCTTCGGTGTTTTCTACAGACCTCGCCTCGAAAGAGCCGGTATACTCTAAACCATGTAACTGGCGGCAGCTCGAATTCAAGAGATGGTGTGAGAAACCAGTGCAAGGTGTGGGTGTTGAAAATTTTGCGCACGACAAGGTTAGTAATACGTGGCTGGGGACACGAGGTGGCTTCAAACAACGTCACTATATCGCCGCGCTGCAAGTAAGATCAAACCTCTATCCGACTCGGGAGAGCTTGAACAGGGGTAGAGAGGGTGCGCTACGCTCCTGCAGAAAGTGCTCCTCCAGGCTGGAATCTCTCTCGCATATTCTTGGCCAGTGTCCTGCTGTTCAGAAAGCAAGGATTGCTCGGCACAATAAGATTGGTGACATTCTCGCGAATGAAGCAACACGGCTGGGCTGGTGGGTTCAC
>NW_024706235.1:0-12366 GCF_018977255.1 Callorhinchus milii | reverse complement strand
ACGTATAGTCAGAAAAACAGACGGATGGAGATACATGTAACAAAACAAAAAAATACATTTGTGAAGGACCATTTACGTCAGAAAGACATTCCAGTACGCAGCAGAAGTAGTGGATTTTGGCCCGAGTCCCATTTGGGTTCTGGAGAGCTGGAGGGCAAGGGGTTGGGGGTTTGCTAAGTTGTAGCAGAAGAGCAGCTCTTCGGAAGGGACTTGCATTTGGCAATATAGATTGTAACGTGGAAGGATTGGATTGTGGGATATAGTTCTGGAGACAGGGGGCAGATATGCTGAATGCCTGAACGCCAATGATGAGGCAGAAATTGCAAGGGAACTGAAGCAGGTGTCCACATGGCAAAGGGAGCGGGCAGGATATTATGGAATTAGACCATCAGAAGTGTTGTGGGGCAGTATCATGGAATATCATGGAAGCTGTGCACGAGGGTTCTCAACTCAATTATCTGAGGGATGGGGAGGACACCAGCTGCAGAGTTCTGAATAACATGCAGCTCATGGAGGGAAGATTTGGGGAGTCCAGCGAGCAGACAGTTGATGCAGTCAAGTCGGTACGTGATGAAAGCGATGATAAGGGTCACTGCAGTGTGTGGTGAGAGGCAGTGGCGGATGCTGGAAATGTTGCGGATGTGGGGAAAGGCGGAGTAGGTCACCGCACCAATGTAGGGTTTGATGTACAGCAGATGGTAGAACAGGTCTCCGAGGTTCCACATTGGCTCCTGGGGTGTAGTGTGCAACCATGAAAGGTGATACTTTTCATCGCCTGAGCTGTGGAGGCGCTGATCGTAGCCCAGAATTGCCTCTGTCTTGCCAATATTAATCCGGAAGAAGTTGGCTCCTGTCCAGGACTTGATGTCTGCCAAACCTTTACCCAACTGTCACTCCATACACTCAACCACAAGAAACAGCGCACCACATCACACCACATCTCACTGAAAGTATTTGAATGGTCGGCTTTAAGGTCAGGGATTTCACGCCGCAGCACCACCCTCTCTTTCTAGTTTGCTTACATACGCAGTCTTCTCGCCTCCTGCACTGAGCTAATACTGAACTTCCCTGTGTGTCTCTGCCCACTTCCTGCACTGATCTAACATTTACCTTCACTGTTTGTCTCAGCCCACCTCCTGCACTGAGCTAACGCTGAACTTCCCTCCGTTTCTTGCCCACACCCTGCACTGAGCTGACACTGAGTTTATCTATGTTTCTTGCCCACTTCCTGCACTGCGATAACAATTACCTTCCTTGTGTGTCCTGTACAGTTGCAGGCAACCTTTTCGACCTTTATTCACAAGGCACCAGCTTCTGGAATTCCAGCTCGATTACTCCACCGCACTCAATCTCAATTATCGTCATTTTTCACAAACAAGTTAGACCGTGGCCCAGCTGTCTAAGGCGTTGAATACAGGCTCCATTTTCTAAGAGGACGTGGGCTCGGATCCCCCCACTATCAAATGATCTTTTTCAGCTTGTACACTGTCCAGATCGGATGTAATTTCTGACCAGAAAGAGCTCTGTGCAGAAGCTAACAAAATGATTCCTTCTACCATTGATCCAACGAGAAGCCAACGTTTTTGTTCATGAGCCAATACCCTCAGAGTACCTTTGTGTCGTTGGCCGTTCGATCACTTTGATTCCAGCGTAGATTACTTTCACTCCTCCAGGTCCAGCAATGCCATTCATCTCATTAAATATCTTCCGGCAAGTAATTTCTTTTTAAATTCCGAATGCTTCCGGAACATAGGAGGAAGGAAGTCGTTGAATTCCAAGACGAAGCAAGAGATGTTCCAATTTGTCAATGAACCAAGTGAGGAGGTTGTTGGAATACTTTGAAAACCAAGACAACGGAGCCGATCAAGTTTTTCTTGAATTAATTCACGTGCTAGGAAGCAATTGAAGAATAATATATTTATTCCAGAAGAGGACCGTCCCTGGGTGTGTTTGAACCACCAACCTTTCGGTTAGCAGCCGAACGCGCTGATCATTTGCGCCACAGTAACTTCTGTCCACAACCTTTTCAAGCATCAGTCATCTTTCTCGCAATATTTATTTGCAAAGCATTCCAGCACAGCTTAAATAAAATAACTGGTAGCTATCTGCGAATACGTAACTCTTATATTTCTACCTACATTTCAAGTTATTCTTCAAAAACCGTTGTTCCTAAATTAGTTGCTGATTTGATCCATATCAAATTTCAAGGCCATTTGTACTTCATTTAAATGTATGTTGTGAGAGAACATGAAGCCTGATGAGCAAACAATCCCACGTCACACTGTGGTCAGTGTTTCCATCTATTTGCATTCAGATTTTACCTTTCAATATCTAATTTACAGATGTTGTCGTTCCTTATTAACCAGGGATTGCTTGTGACAGCAAATATATCAATCAAAAGCTGCACTTTTCTTGCAAAAAGTGTCAACAGACGTCTCTGTCGCTCAATGGATTGGAAGGTAAACTCGATGGTGGAAAGCAAGCTCGGTGTGCCTTGGTATTCTGTCGCCCAGAAAATGTTATGCTCTCATGTTTTAGACCTTTTTATTTTACCATGTATTCAATGTGGGTTACAGGCTTCCATGTCCTCCTGCTCCAGCTCACAACAACAAGAACAACAACTTGGATGTATCAAGCGCCCTCCACGCCGGACGGCGTCTCAGAGCGCTTCACCGTAATGGATCACGGGACCGAGCCAGTGGGAGGGGAGGGAATGTGACCAAAGTCGCGCTCGAAAACAAAGGTCTTGAGCAGAGACCTGAAAATGGGAAGGGCGGGAGCGAGGGGAAGGGAGTGAGGAAGGCAGTTCCGGAGCCTCCGGGCGCAGTGGCTGAAGACACGGCCGCCGAATGTGGAGCGGAGTAATCGGGGGACGAGGAGGAGGCCAGACCCGGAGGAACGAAGGCAACGTGTACTGTTTTGAGGAAACAGGAGGTCAGAACGTTGCTGGGGTGGGGGGGAATTTTTGTAGAATATTTACTTCTTTGAATATTGCATAGTGTTGTATTAACAAAGTAATATTCTGCCCTATAGTATTCCTTGCATTTTAACATCACGTTAGTTCACAAATGTCCTTTATATATGTGAGTCCTCTTCCCGGTATGAAAGACAATACTCAACGTAAATTGTTATGGTTGTTATGATGGATTAAGTGACGTGTTGAATGGAAGTAAAGAAACTGTTAACAGAGCTCCAGTAGATCCTGAATGGTGTTGCAAAATAGAATAGTGTTCAACACAATCTTGTCATCGGATCCTCACATGATAATCTCTTTCTTTCTTTCTTTCTTTCTTTCTTTCTTTCTTTCTTTCTTTCTTTCTTTCTTTCTTTCCTTCTTTCTTTCTTTCTTTCTTTCTTTCTTTCTTTCTTTCTTTCTTTCTTTCTTTCTTTCTTGCTTTCTTGCTTTCTTGCTCACATACTCTCTTTCTCCACATTTAGCTCGCTCTGCTTTTGAAAACGTGAATCTGCACTGATATTCAGAGAAGAATCAAATTTAAATAAAAAGAAGGGGCAATTGTCAGAAAACTTCACGTCTCAATATTGCAACAATCAAAAAATAAATTTACAGGTATAAATTGTTACAGGAAATAAGCAATATCTGAGAATATTGTGCTGTCAGAGAGTTGTTTTGAATGCAATATGTGTGTTCAATGAGTGTAAAATAACATCGGCGATGATACCAATTAATTCATCCCTGGAGCATTGCCGTTATTATAAAGTTCTTCTCATGCTGCCAATTCATTCTGTTCATAGAAGCCATCCTGCACAAAAAACGCAAGAGTGCTTGTCTGCTGGAAAACATGGTATATTTCACCATTTACGACGTGGAAGTAATTTACTACCCCATTCTTGCAACCGTTGGAGTTCCTGGTAAGATATTTTAACATAAGAATTATTATGAAACTCATTGACTCACTGTGTATTCTGTTAATTGTCATTCTGTCTGGCTCAGTGAATTTACTCAAACATTCACGGCGGGTGGAGGGTGAAGGTAACTGTTGTCTCCTTGGAACTGAACTGGTTCCATGAAGAAATAGTTGGCAAACGAATTTCATAACCCAGTCAATCCTCTGGATGTGTCGCTAATGGTTGCTGAGGCAGGTTCGTGAGTCGGAAGTCAGAGTGAGAGTACATCCGAATATTGCTCCCGATTAATAAGCTGAATCCGACTGGCTCATCAGTACGACCTGGAGCGAATAGGGATTGACTCTCTCTGCAACTGTTACCCCTGAAAGCCGAATCGCGACCTCGTAGGTTGTTGCGAGATAGAGAAGGAGCAGCAAAGCATACCGGACAGTATATTTAATTGCCATCCATGCTGTATTTAGTTGCTTAGTTTCCAGCAATGCCCGCAATGCATAAGCTGACTGAGATCAGCAAATCTTGGCCCTCTGCGAGCAACTCCCCATTCTGCGCAGAGTAAACTTGAGTGTTTGGAAAACAGGATACAAACATCGATCGGGAGATTTTTCTTTGCAATCGAGGCACATGGAAATTTCCCTGTGTATTCGGCATACATATGATGAACACTTAATTGGATTTCTGAATGTTTCGGACACCCGACAGGCAAGACTCTCAGTTTAAGCTCCATTTTGGTACATTGAACTCACAATCGAGGTTCACATTGCAATGCTGAGAAGAGGTACATTGTCAGAGATGCTGTCCTTCAGATCATGGTAACTCGGTTGAAAATTTTATCTGAAGTACCTCATCTCTGATAATGTAACTGGCCCGTTTCCGACACTAATTTGCGATGCTTGTCAACTTGGAAGCAGTTCAGCCCCAAGCAGTACCCTCCAGTGCTGTAACACGCAAAGTCTAGGCTGACACAGAAGTGTATTATTGGAAATGCTTTGCATTGATGGAAATACCTTCCTTCCGATGAGACAGATGTACTATTTGGCTGGTCGGGTTGACTTTAAAAAAACAATAACATTTTGAGCAGAGAGTGACACTTTACCCGGTGTTCTGACAAACAATCACACAAAGAAAATTCGTCAATTGATTCTTTGCTTCCTTGGGGACTTTGTTGTCCAAAAATTGGCTACTCAATTCGCCATCAAAGATACTCATTCTCGACGGAACCAAATTAACAGATTTGAAGTCCCTGAGCCAGATACACTGTATGGATTCTGATTATTGTCTCGCTTCTCTTACTTTCTTCCTAGTTAACTTGTTGGCGATTCTGATCCTCGCCCGGGGAAATTGCGGTCTCTCCAAAGGCGTCACTCTTTACTTGGTATGCGTGGCAGCGGCAGATCTGATGGTCATTATCACTGATGTAATATTCAATCGCATTAATAATTTTTATTTCCCGATTAGTTTCTTATCTTACACTCCCGTGTGCAGTATCAGAGTTGTTTTGGTGGCTTTAGCCACAAAATGTTCAGTCTGGTTTACAGTTGCTTTCACTTTCGATCGTTTTGTGGCTATTTGTCATCAGAAGTTGAAAACTACATATTGCACTGTGAATTCCGCTATTTATATTATTATAACATTGACTTTGCTAAACTGTGCACAAAGTATTCCATGGTATTTTGTATTTACTCCTATGGTAATCATTAACAATTTTCCATTTTACTGCCTTGGAAAACCAAGCTATTCTACATTGCCAATATGGAGAGTGTTTGCATGGTTCAACAGAGTTTTCACTCCTCTGGTTGTATTTCTTTTAATTTCCCTCTTCAATGCTCTGACCATCAGACACATTTTATTAGCCAGCAGGACACGCCGGAGAATCCGGATCAATAACAATTGGAACAAACAGAATGATCCAGAAATGGAAAAGCGAAGAAAATCCATTATTTTACTCTTCGGTATATCAGCAAGTTTTATACTCTTATGGATGACGAACATTATCTATACATTGAAATGGACAATTACAAATTATAATTATCAATTACAAGTCAACAGCTATCGATATGTCCTCCAACAGACGGGATTTATGCTTAAGCTTTTGAGTTCCTGTACAAACACGTTTATCTATGCGGTGACCCAGACAAAGTTTAGAGAGGATCTGAAGTATGTGTTCAAATACCCTTTTACTCTGATTCATTGCAAATAAATACATCATGTTTATCAAAGAAAGAATGCTGTGTTCGCTGTGTTTCATTCGTACATAGTCGGGACAAGTTCATTGGTCAGAGGTTTCTCATCAAAGCAATTCGAGATACTAAGCTCTGCCAAGCCATTCAGCGCTATATGAAATTTCTTTGTTGCTTTCTGCTGTCCTGTTGAGGATTTTCTTCTGTTCAGTTTAGGAATATTTGGGAGAGATTGTTGCTTTCTATCAAATTGTAAATATATCTAAGTTAAGTTCCTCGTCTTCTGCAAGGCTTTCGATCCAAAGCCTCTTCATGACCGCAAGACGAAAGTGAGTATCAAGAAAAATTCAACTCCAACCTGGCTAAGTCTGGTAAAATTTCTATCCATAATGTTTATTTTAGCTCCAAGATCCGAGCAAAGATCGAGAGTGGACTCGTTGAATTCCTCCTCCTTGAAAGAGGTTGTAGGCAAGGTCACCCACGCCATTCAATGTGTTCAATAATCATGTGTTGGATGGATTTGTTGCAGATAGTCTTGGTGTCGCTTTTGCAGAATTTACTGAAAGGATTGAAACATTCAATTGGCCGCTTATGTGCCGCAGGTGGAACTACCTATGGAACTTTCATGCTGAACCCACCACTTTGATCACTGGGCAACCCAGTTGGACATGGTGGTGAGTCCTTATGTTCATGTCTCTTATTATAGTATTTTATACCTTCTGCTTCCATTTTGCTGTTCTGTGTACTGCATTCTCCCCTCAAACATTTACGCCGCTCCTGCTCACGAGCTGCTTCTCTGAGGCTCATCCTACCTGCGAAAGGCAATCAAGGCTCCTATTCTACACCACTGACCGGCTCCTTCACCAACCCATACAAGCCTCGCAGACACTTTCCTCTGACTCTCACTGCGAGGAAATGCTTGAGAAGCCCGAGTACAAAATCAAGGGAATCCGCTGAGCTGCCACTGCTTTCCCAATTTCCAAACCCTCCCCACGCCACCCCACACAATTAACCTTTAGATAATTACCCGTCCCTCCTTCCGCACCTTTGATCCTGTCACAAGCTCCTCTGTATTCAACAGGGTAACCTCCATGAAGTCCACCACCTGCTCTCTCGACCCCATCCATTCACCTCCTCTTGTCGCACTACTCGCCGACATCATTAACCTCTCCCTGTCACCTTGCAATGTCCCTTTCCCCCCTCAAAACAGCGACTGTCACACACAATATCAAGAAATTTTCCCTCGACGCATCACAGCTATTCAGCCACTGGCCCATCTCAAGTCTTCCCTTTCTATCCAAGGAGCTTGATAGACCCGCTGCTTCCGAGCTTCGCTATTTGCTCTCCTCTCACTCCCCCGTGATCCCCTCCAATCGGGTTTCGGAATCTGCTCTGGTCAAGATCGCAAACGACATCCTGACAGTGTGTGACCAGGGCTCCTTCTCCTTCTGCCTCCCCGTCATACTGGAACTCTCCGTCGCATTTGACTCAGTGGACCATTCAATTCTCCACCAGTGCCTCTCCTCCTACCTCAACTTTCAAGCTTCTGTCCTTGACTGGTTCAGCTCCGATCCTTCAAACCCCCTCCACTTCGTGGTGGAAAACAGTTTCTCTTCCAGCCCCTGCATTGTCTGTTGCGGTGTTCCTCAGAGCTCTGTCCTCTGTCCCCTCTTTTTCACCCGCTGCACGCTCGCTCTTGGTGGCGTCATCCGCAGAAATGGGATAAATACCCACGTGTATGCGGATGACACCCAACTCTACTTCTCTGACAACACGCTGATCTCCAGAACTACTGGCGTCCTGACCGACTGCCTGTCAGACATCAAGTCCTGTACGATGGCCAACTTTCTCCATCTCAACATCAGCAAGACCAGGATCCTCCTGATTGCTTCGCGCCATCGCCTCCGCTTCTCCGTCAATGGCATCATCAGCCTCCACGTCTGCGCACTCAACCTCACTAAGCCAGTCTGGAACCTGGGCAACTTGTTTGACCCTGATGTGTCCTTTTCCTCCCACATCCGCGCATTTATCGGCACTGCCTGACACCACCTCCGCAAAATTGCCAGACTCCGCCATTGTCTCACACCTCAGGCTGCCGAAATCCTCACCCACGTATCCGTCACCTCAACGCCTGTTGACGAGAACTCGCTCCTCATCGGCCTTCCCAACTCTTCCCTTCACAAGCTGCAGATCATCCAAAACACGGCAGCTCGTGTACTGTCACGCACCAGGCTCCGCGACTCCATCACTCCCCCTCTTCCCCGACTCCACTGGCTCCACATTACATTGAGAATCCAGTTCACGATCCTGGTCCTTACCTTGAAGGCCATCCATGGCCTTGTTCCCTCCTACCTCTCTGACCTCCTGACTCCCTACCAACTGGCCCGCTCTCTCCGTTCTTCATGCTCCGGTCCGGTGCATGTCTCCCGCCCGACCATATGTGGACGGGCTTTCAGCCACTCTACCCCCATACTCTGAAACTCCATCCCACGGTCCCTTCTGCTCGCTTCCTCCCTTTCCTCCTTGAAAGCCGATATCTAATCCCTTCTGTTCGAACGTGCCTTTGGTCTACTTCCCATCTCCCTGCCTTCCCTAAGCCCTACACCACGACTCTCCCACTCCTACACCACCGCTTCCCCACCCCTACACAATCCCTTCCCTCCACCTCTCACCATCAGCCCCACCTCTACAGGATCCCTCCCCCCACCCTTCACCCCCACCACTCCGCCCTAACCAAACCCACACCCCCACCCCGCCACCCTGCTCGGGCCCCGACACCTGAATGTTCAGCGCTGTGGGACGTCCTCCCATCGTGAAAGGCGTCTATAAATATCATTTTGTTGTTGTTGTTGTTGTTGTATAACAGGCGCCTCGCAGCAGAAGGCCAAATAAGAAACGAATCAACAGAGTGGAGGTATTAAATGGTTGGAGGCGCTCAAGGTCAATACGTGAGAGAGAAAGAGGTTGAGAGCCACATAGCGGAGAAGCTGTGCCGTACAACATGGCGGTCAGCGGTGGGTTTGCGGCGCCGTACAACATGGCCGTCGGCGCAGGGTTTGCGGCGCCGTACACAATGGCGGCGAGCACTGGGTGGCGGTGCCGTACGTGCTGTCACAGCTACAGACACACACACTCAAGTACACCACGTACACCGAGACGAATGGACGTGCTGACGTCGGCTCGAGCGCATCCTGAAAGCGTCATGGCGTCAGGTGCCCGGAGACCGTGGGCGGCAGCTCGAGAGAGAGAGAGAGCGAGAGACAGAGACAAAGGGGAATAGCGGCGGCAGCAGTTGCACAGAGAGAGAGGGAGAGAGGGAGAGTGATAGAGAGAGAGAGAGAGAGAGAGACAGAAACAAAGGGCAATGGCGGCGGCAGCAGTTACACACAGAGAGAGAGGGAGAGAGAGAGAGAGGGAAAGAGAGAAACATGACGTCCGCAGGTCAGTCGCTATCTCTCTCACACTCACTCACTCTCTCTGTCACCATCACAGCCACAGACCCCCGGGAACTACAGCTCCCAGCATGCCGCGCGGCTCAGAGCCCTCGGATGTGGGGGGGAGGGGGGGGGGTCAGACACAGAGACACAGAGACAGAGACATAGACACAGAGTGACACAGACACAGAGACACAGACATCTCCCCACAGTCTCTCTCTCACACACACACATTCTCTCTCTCTCCGTCACACAAACACACGCACACACACAGAGTCTCTCTCTCTCTCACGCACACACACAGTCTTTCTCTCTCTCACACACACACACACGTTCTCTCTCTGTCACACACACACACAGTCTCTCTCTCTCTCTCACACACACACACATTCTCTTTCTCTCTCACACACAGTCTCTCTCTCTCTCTCTCTCACACACACACACACAGTCTCTCTCTCTCTCTCTCTCACACACACACACACAGTCTCTCTCTCTCACACACAGAGTCTCTCTCACACACAGTCTCTTTTTGTCTCACACACACACTCTCTGCCTTACTCACACAGATTCTCTCTCTCTTTCTCTCACACACACAGTCTGTCTCTCACACACACAGTCTCTCTCTCTCACACAGTCTCTCTCTCTCACACAGTCTCTCTCTCTCTGTCACACACACAGTCTCTCTCTCACAGACAATCTCTCGAACTCACACACACACAATGTCTCTCTCTCTCACACACACAGTCTCTCTCACACACATACACAGTCTCTCTCTTTCACACACACATTATCTCTCTCTCTCATACACACACTGTCTATCTCTCACACAGACACAGTCTCTCACACACAACGTCTCTCTTTTTGACACAGTCTCTCTCTCGCACACACCTTCTATCTCTCCCAGACACTCACTCTCTCTCACACACACACATTATCTCTCTCTCTCTCACAAACACACACAGTGGCTCACTCACACACACACAGTCTCTCTCACAAATACAGTCACTCTCTCTCTCACACACAGCTTCTCTCTTTGATACATACACTTCAATCTCTCGGTCTCTAACACACACAGAGTCTCTCTCTCACACACACTTTCTCTCTCCCACTCTCTCACAAACACTGTCTTTCTCTGTTTCTCTCTCACAAACACACAATCTCTTTCTGTATCACACAAGCAGTCTCTCTTTGGCTCTCTGAGACACACATCATGGCTCTCACACACGGTCTCCCTCTCTGTATTTCTCTCACATACACAGTCTCTCAGTCACACACAAATAGTCACTCTCTGTGCCTCTCACACATACAGTCTCTTATTATCTCACACACACAGTCACTCGCTCTCTCACACACACTCACATAGTCTCTATCTATGTCTCTCTCTCTCTAACACACATATACAGTATCCGGCTGTGCCTCTCTCACACACAGAGTATCTCTCTCTCTCTCATACACACGCACACAGTCTCGCTCTCTCTCCCTCTCTCACACACGGAGTCTCTCTCTCTCTCACACACACACACCGTCTCTCTCTCAAACACACAGTCTCTCTCTCTCACTCAAACAGTCTCTCTCTCTCTCTCTCACATTCTCTCTCACACAGACAGAGTCGCTCTCTCTCTCCCCTCTCTCTCATAAACGCAAACACACACACTCACACAGACACACACAATTTTTCTCTGTCTCTCTCTGTCACAGTCACACCGTCTCTTTCTGTCTCTCTCTCTCAAAAGCACTCAGTCTCTTTCTGTTTATCTCTCTCTCAATCACACAGTCTCTTTATATCTCTCTCACTCACAAACATACAGTCTTTTTTTGTTTCACACACAGTCTCTCTCACAAACGCACATTTTCTGTCTCTCACACACAGTCTCTCTCTCTCTGTCACACACACACAAACATGCCGTCTCTCCCTCTCACACACATATAGTCTTTCTCTCACGCACACACTAAGCCTCCCTCTCCCACACATCGTCTCTCTCTCACACGCTTTCTCTCTGTCTCTCTCTCTCTCTCACACAAACACACACGCAGTCTCTCCCTGTCTCCCTCTCACACAAACACACAATCTATTTCTGTCTCTCTCTCACAAACACACAATCTCTTTCTGTCGTCCTCTCACAAACTCACAGTCTCTTTCTGTCTTTCACACACAGTCTTTCTCTCTGCCTCTCTCAGCCACAGACTCTCTCTCTCTCCATCACACAAACCCTCAGTCTCTTTGTCTCTCACACACATGATCTCTCTCTCACTCTCTCTCCCTTCCTCTCTCTCACACACACAGTCTCACAGTCACAGACACACAAAGTCTCTCTTTGTCTCTCACAATCACAGTCTTTCTCTCTCACACACACATAAACACAGATTCTCTCTGTCTCACTCATACACAGTCTCTCTGTTTCACTCACACAGTTTCTACCCCTCAGACGCACAGTCTCTCTGTCTCTCTCACACACAGTTTCTTTTTGTCTCTCACACACATTCTTTATCTAACTCTCACAACAACAGTCTCTTTCTGCCTCTTACATATACAGTCGCTCTCTCACTCTCTCTCTCTCTCACAAACAGCCTCTCTCTGCCTCTCATACACCTCTCTCTCTCTCTCTCTCTCTATCACTCTCTCTCTCAAAAACAGTCTCTTTGCCTCACATACACAGTCTCTCTCTCTCACACACACATTCACTCTCTCTCTCTCTCTCTCTGTCTCTCTCTCTGTCTCTCTCTCTGTCTCTACTTCTCCCACACAGAGGAAACGTCTCTATCTCTCTCACTTTGTCTCTCACACACACAATCCTTCTCTGTCTCTCATATAAATAGTCACTCCATGCCTATCACACACATACGGTTTCATTCTCTTCTCACACACACAATCTCTCTCTGTCTCTCAC
>NW_024706234.1:0-12401 GCF_018977255.1 Callorhinchus milii | reverse complement strand
CCACGTGATAGACCAGAGAGGGATCTAGGGGAAAGTTTACGAAAGGGCCCATAGAGAACCCGCTAGTAGGTTCCAGAAGGGGGGCGTGGTCAGGGCGGAGCCAGGCCACGCTGACAGTATAAGAGGGGCCTCTGTAGGGGACCTCGGCGCTGTCGTGTGGAGTGGGATCCCGTCGTGATGCTGGAGTCTTCACCGTCGTCTCCGTCTTCACCATCTCGGCGTGGCCAGTCAGGCAGTCTACCAGCTGCCCTGACTGGGAGCCGTAGTTACCAAGTGTTAACTGTTAGTGTCTCTGAGTCAGTCACTTCACAAGTGCCCATCCAGGGGGAAAAAATGCTTTGCCCAGAATTTGGACAATCTTTGCTCCAATAGATTCTTTCAAAAAGCCACCAAACCACACGTGGTTGGTTTTTTTTTTGCCTCATGGCAAGGGTTTTAAATAAAAAGAGATTCACGAAGTAACATCAACAAGCATTTATTACGAAAAATCAAAATTCCATTTATCTCAATAGAAATTAGCTTCACCAAAATCAGCATATGTATTTACAACATACCTGTCAACCCATACGGTGTACCCGTATTCTTGTACAGAGACATTGCGTTTTCAGGTCCATACAGCGTGCAGTCATTTCAATACGGACATTTTTTTGTCCATTTGTTTGTGTTTCTTCCTTGTGATGGGACTTTGTCGGATGAACTTTGAGATTTATAAGGGCACGGTGTGACCAATAAGGTCTGAATTGTTCTGTAATAAGGTAGGCACTGATAAGGGGTTGACAGGTATCTTATAAAATCCGGATTTTTTTTTCCATATTGGTTCATTAAAAAATATATCCATAGAAAGACATGTTATCATGCACCAACAGACAAATCTGTGTAGTCAAGTTCAACACTTTGCTATATATTTTTTTAATTCATAAACACATGGGACATATAAACGACAAATCACTTCAGAGGTTTGCAGACGAAATTAAGCAGCAAAAATGTCTTGTGAGATTACATTTCTGCACGATACTTGGTGAAAATAGATGCTCTCTGCATTTGCAATGTGCTGCATTCTGTCCCAAGGAAAAAAAATAGTTGAAGTATCCTATCAAATTAGATTTAATAAAAAAAATCGTCTCTACTTCACAGAACAATTATTGTTCTCCCATCTGCACCGCCGATCCGTCTCAGGCCAGCTGACAGCACCGCGCCGATGTCCAGTCGATCCCACCGCACTGGCAGTGACACGTGCTGTCGTTTGGGATGTCCCACGAACCACACGCGCTTCCACATGCGCACGACAACGCGATGTAACCTGTGGGGGGTGGGGGGTATGGATACACGTCAACACATTCATGGGAATGAGTATATTACAGTATAGCCGAAGTAGAGTCATTATCATTGTATCACTTGCTGCTGATCGAATCAAACCATTGAATCAATGCAGTCGATGAGTGACTGGGGCACTATCCTCTAGGATACTCATCCACGTAATGGTCCATGTCCCCCCACCAAAACCAACACCCGCTATTCGCCACTAAGAGATAGTGACGTCACCATGGTGACTGTGCCAGGCCAGGTGCACTTTGAGGCCACGTGAAGTGTCGAAGGCTCAAAACAAATAATCCTGTGCTAGAATCCCCCCCCCCCACACACACATCCCTCTCACCTGTGGGCAACTCGTGGTGGCACCTCTGCTGGAGACGTTAGTGCAGGAGATGCGGTTCGTTGCAGCTGGAGTTCCAGGACTCCCAGGGGGTCCAGGAGGACCAGTGTTGCCTGGTTCCCCTCTCAGGCCGTTGTTACCAGGGGGACCAGCTGGTCCAGCAGGTCCAGAGCTCCCAGCTGGGCCAGGTGAGCCAGTTGGGCCCAGTGGTCCAGCAGGACCGACACTGCCCGGGTTGCCTGGCACACCTACAATCAGGACACACCGGCATTGTCTGGGTTGAAGTGACCATAGTTTTCAAAGGCAACGGGCCATGATAAAAATAGCAGTGGGCGGTGCGCCCTTGGGAAACATTTCCATTTTAATGTCAACTTTGCTGTAGAATGCGCACCTTGGATTAAAAATATCCTTGCCGGTTGAAGAAATAAAGTCTTTGTGTTTGTACAAACCGGTCCAATGGCATGCAGTCGAACTGCAAGGATATGCTAGCAAATGGCAATTAAAGGTAATTTCCCAGTTGCATTCCAATGAACCTATTCAGTTAAACATAATAGCGTTTGTTGGCAAACGTGACGAGCAAGTGTTCTCACCAGAACCAATAACCCGCGATGAATTACCTTGTGGTCCGGCACATCCATCCCTTCCAGGAAGGCCTCGTGGGCCTCGAGTTCCAAAACAAATGCTGCAAGCACACACAGGTGGAGAAGTGAGAGGGCAGTTACAGTATTCCCTTTGTCAATGTAATGGACACCATTAGTCTTCAACAAGGGGTGCCCACGGTGGTGAGATCTTAACTACCTCGCCTGGTATACAGGAGGTCGTGGGTTCGATCCCGATCCCGACCCTGACACCTGCTTATATGATTGGAGATTGCATGTATCTCTCTGTGGTCGCGTGGGTTTTTCTCCGGGTCCTCATTTAGAAAGATCCGTTTCGAGTATTCAGCTGCTATACATCTCCACGTGAAAAGTCATTTCCACATGATAAAGCTGCCATGTCCATTTATCCATTTCCACGTGATAAGTCATTTCCACGTGATAAGCCATTTCATTGCGCCAGGTCACTTCTGAAAAAGAGCTAGATAGGTCAGTGGGCCTTATCTGGAAAAATAAAAATAAAGGTTTTTTAAGTGTATCTTAAAAATGCTGAATAAACCTTTTTTCCCTTCTCGGTGTGTAATCATAATTGGGGACATTCAGATACATTTGAATTTTGTAGAATAAAATTCGTGAGATTTTTTTTTTTAAGGATGTTTGCTGTGATTGAAATAACAGTAGGAAACGTTAAAACTGCAGAATGTTTGCTATCAATGTACTCATGTGCTGTATTTAACATTGAACCTTGATATAAGTAACACGTTTTCCGTCTACAATGTGTAACATACGTTAAAAGTTACATTTTTTATATTGTACACAATAAAATAAAATACAGCAATGGCAGTTGTACAATTATTCTTCAACGAAATATTTTTCGTCTCTTGTAAGTGAGAGTTGTTTACATTAACTTGATTAAAGCTCAATACAATTAATATTGAAAAGGTAATTACAGTTGAACCATAAGTTACAACCCAAACTTTAGTTTACATCTAAGTTATCGTCCTGTCATTGAAAACATTAGCAGAGTTGAATTGAATCGAAAACAGTGCTTCCCTTTTCGGAGTCTCATTACCTGCAGCTGTTGGGCAGGAGGTCTTCCAGTTCACTCTGTTCACAAAATAAAAACAAAACACACATTGGGAAGTTACGTGAATAGTCAAGTAGTGTATTAATAGTTGATTGATTCGGTGGAAACTGAAGCATTCATCCAAGCAAGGTCTCACAAACCGAGTTCTTAATAATCAGTATATCAAAGTACAGCATACATCAGGTCAAAGTTAGTTTCCATCAGGTCAAAGTTAGTTAAAATTCTGAACACCTTAAACGCCGTCAATGTCAGGCAATACACTTGAAATTTGGTTAACTACTGCATTGAATATTAAGTAATACGTCACTGTACATAATTATGCTCAACTCCTGAAAATGTGTTATTCGTTCACATGTACTGGAAATGAATATTGTCATATGGAGTACATCATACGGCACAGCATTAATCGCGTAATACTGTATCTTCAAACAATGTGCATATTTAAAATATTCACCGTGGCCCTTCGTTGTGGGAAACGTCGCTTTCCAAGGGACCGGCATGTGTCGGTCGAAAGATTAAGAAGCAGACTGCCAGAGTGCACAATACCGTCTTCATGTTGGCAATGATTTGGGACAGAAACCCACGATGAGTGTCACTCTTCAGTCTGGGTGCAGGTATTTAAAGGGACAGCGTTGACAACCAAACAATCGTGTGGAAAATCCCAACCGTTTGATTGCTCAACAGCATTTACACATAATGTGCATGCCACTCCCTTCGAAGGAGGGGTTTGCGGTTTATCTCGAGAGTAAAGATTTTGAGTAACAAAATCTTACCACATCGCGGAGAAAAACTGAGTGAATACAACACAGAAAATCTATTCAATGTTTCTACAAAATCTTTGAAGACATTGGGAAAATCCCAATCGTTTGATTGCTCAACAGTATCTACAAATAATGTGCATGCCACTCCCTTAGAAGGAGGGGTTTGCGGTTTATCCCGAGGCGAAGGATATTGAATAAATCAAAATCTTACCACATCGTGGAGAAAACTGAGTGACGACAACACAGAAAATCTATTCAATATTTCCACAAAATCTTTGAAGATATGCACACACCAGATGTTCAGCTACGCGTGTAGAAAGGGTCAATTGTCAGGTGAAATCAAGTCATTCTTTCGTATGACAATTAAAACCTACATTTTACTACTGGGGCAAAAAATAATGGACCGAGTTTGGACGATCTTTGTGCTCTCACGGATTATGGAGAAAAGACGCCGTTCTAGATTTGAAGCTTTCGTGACTGCAATGATTCATATTCTTAGGTTTTTTCGGTAAAGTAACATAGGTAAAAAAAGTAAAATTATTAATAAATTATTAATGAGTTATTTTTTTTTCTAGATTGAAGCTTTCGTGACTGCAAGGATTCATATTCTTAGGTTTTTTCGATGAAGTCACGTAGGTAAAACATTAAAAGCTTGTGTTGCCTCCGAAACGTCGTGATTTTTATTTTATTTTACTTTTATTAATTTAAATGTTTTACCTACGTGACTTTACCGAAAAAAACCTAAGAATATTTTACTTTTATTAATTTTAATTTTTACCTACGTGACTTTACCGAAAAAACCTACGAATATAAAAGACGCCATGACCACTCACCCGGCACTAATCGCTCGTGATTTTTGTCGACGTGCGAGAGGGCGCATACAATGCAGCCTCAAATCCACACATTTGTATCTCGCCGTGTCTCTGCATCTTTCTGTTCGTCCGTCTCATCCCGTCTGTTTATGATTTGTATCCTTGTGTCAGTGTTCTTGTCACTCTCGGTGTGCTTCCTTGTCCCAAATACAGGTCACAAATCACGCTGCCCAGATTCCAAGAACACAGGATGAGATGTTACTATCCTTTGTGCAAGCACTTCCAAGAGTTCATGAACAGTGAGCCTGGTGAAATTTGGGGAGCGCATCGTCAGTAGTGTACCTTTGGTTCCTAGGGTGTTTCGGCCTTTCACACTATACACCCTCCCAAAGGCGGCCAGCGACAGGGTGATCAATCCTACGCTTGCGTCCCATTCCCAATTAGTCATAGGAGTTGCCTTGTTGTTGATAGCCAACATCCCATGGGACTATGCATGGCAGGGACGTCCGCCTCCCTGAGTCAAGCATTGTTGACCGCATACCTCCTGGCCCTCTCACTTCGGGGCCCAGCTGGGTCTTTCTTCTACATCCAGAGCCACTGACTGCTGCCTTCTGCCGCCAGGGTACTGAAGAATGGTAATACAGTCCCGATGACTGACAGTTTCAGGAGGCATTCATCTAGATGCGGATTGACAAAAGTACTGTGAAAAGTATTCTTGGTTTTTCAGTAAAGTCACGTAGAAGAGAAATAATAAAATAAAATTATCACGACGTTTCGATTGCAACACAAGCAATCGTCATCAGGTGTGAAAACCACAGCAAGAAAATTAGCTGTAGTTTTCACACCTGATGATGTGAGAATTAAATTTCATATTTTTATGATTTTATTATTTCCCTTCAACGTGACTTTACCGAAAGAACCAAGAATATGAATCCCTGCAGTCACGAAAGCTTTAAATCGACATTTCACTGTGAAATGGTTAACAGGTTCACCCTGAATAGGCAGTGCCCCCAACAGACATTGAAATGCCAATTCGGCTTCGTGCGTGTGCAACGTGGAGTAAACAGCGCCCCCTGGAGACACGAAAACGCAAAAACTTTCAAAAAGCCTACAACACCTGGTATTCCCAGGCGGTCTCCCATCCAAGTACTAACCAGGCTCGACCCTGCTTAGCTTCCGAGATCGGACGAGATCGGGCGTATTCAGGGTGATATGGTCGTAGGCGAGAGCTTAGAGGAGATTTAGTAAACTTATCTCCAACACCAACTCTTCCGGCTGATACGGCTGGTGATATTTTCACAGCGAGTAAATGTTACCCACAAATTCGTGTTCACCACCAGCTACAGATGGCGAGCCCAGAGCTCACTTCTGCCACTGTCAAGACCACAGCCCTTAGGGCGCCGTGGCTCTCAGCGTCACGGTGCAGTGAAGCTGCTGAGCTGAGTTAGAATCCCGGGCACGGCTAACATCGGTGGTGTCGAGTGATATCCGAACCAGGTCAGCCTCTCTCCACCCCCACCACTTCACCACCAACCCGCATCGTCCACCAGCGTGGTGAAGTATGCTCAATCAACCCCCGGGATCGTACAGACAAGGCGTGTGGCAGTCTTCATCCATCAACGGCTTAACAAAGTCTGTACGTTTTGGTTTAAACACACACACGTATTGTTCGTAAATATTGTGACAACTTTTACTCTGAGATAGCTGCTCAGAACTGAGATGTATGCTCCAGAGCTGAGACCACCACTTGGGTTTGCACCGAGACGTCTTGAGTTGAACTCCACTGTGAATGCGAGGATGACTGCAGGCGGTGTCTTCACACAATAAGTTAAGTCACTTTGTCCAAAGGTGGGTCACAACTACGTTGGAGATAAGTTTACTAAATCTGCTGTAGCTCTCGCCTACGACCATATCACCCTGAATACGCCCGATCTCGTCCGATCTCGGAAGCTAAGCAGGGTCGAGCCTGGTTAGTACTTGGATGGGAGACCGCCTGGGAATACCAGGTGTTGTAGGCTTTTAGAAAGTTTTTGCGTTTTCGTGTCTCCAGGGGGCGCTATTTACTGCACGTTGCACACGCACGAAGCCGAATGGCGTTTCAATGTCTGTAGGGGCACTGCCTATTCAGGGTGAGCCTGTTAACATTTCACAGTGAAATTTCGATTTAAAGCTTCGTGACTGCAGGGATTCATATTCTTGTTTTTCGGTAAAGTCACGTGAAGGGAAATAATAAAATAATAAAAAGTACGAATTTTTTTCTCACATCATCAGGGTGAAAACACGAGGATTACAAACATCATCACCCTATCACCCAACCAATGCGGCTTCGTCAAAGGATGTGGCACTACGGACGCCATATTCGCGGCGAGGCTCCTGCTGGAGAGGCACAGAGAGAAGAACAAAGCTGTGCACGTGTCGTTCCTCGACCTTGAAAAGGCATTTGACAGGGTCCCCCACGACCTCATCTGGCACTCGCTTCGATCCCATGGAGTCCCTGAAACCTACGTGCATTGGGTGCAACTCCTATACAAGAACGTCACCAGTGCAGTCAGGTGTGCAGTGGGCATATCACCGCCATTTCCCATCAGCGTTGGAGTGCACCAAGGATCGGCCCTGTCACCACTCCTGTTTATCCTGTGCATGGACACGATCACTGCCGACCTGCACACGCCCCTGCCATGGTCAATTCTCTACGCGGATGACGTCCTCCTCTCAGATGAAGAGAGAGAAGTGGAAAGACAAACGCGCCTGTGGAAGGAACGTTTGGACGAAAACGGGATGAGGTTCAACATCAAAAAGACGGAGTATATGGAGTGTGGCCCCCAAACCGACGGCACCATCAGCATTGACGGAGAAGATCTGAAGAAAGTGACGGACTTTAAGTACCTGGGCTCCACCATCAGCTCAGATGGTAGCATCACGACTGATGTGAGGTCACGAGTCAATGCGGCATGGATGAAGTGGAGGCAAGTCACCGGAGTCCTCTGTGATCGGAAAATGCCGGATAGGCTGAAGGGAAAATTTACAAGACCATCGTCCGACCGGTGGCACTCTATGGATCCGAGTGCTGGCCAGCCACAACTGTACACGAACAAGCTCTCCACACCATGGAGATGAGGATGCTCAGATGGAGCCTCGGACTCACTCGATGGGATCGTGTCAGGAACGAAGACGTTCAGAAGCGACTTGGTGTGGCCCCCATTGCGGACATCAGTGGCCAAGACTGCCATGCGTATTGAGCCAGAGGGCCGCCGTCCACGCGGACGTCCGAAGAAGCGATGGATGGATCGAATAAAGCAACACGTGAAGACGGTCAACGCATCCCCTGAAGATGCCCTGGACCGAGCCAAATGGAGAAGACAATGCGAAAGCGGACCCAGCGCCACAGCGGGAACAACGCTAGGAAGAAGAAGATCAGGTGTGGAAACCACAGCAATTTTCTTGCTGTGGTTTTCACACCTGATGATGTGAGAATTGTATTTCGGATTATTATTATTTTATTATTTCCCTTCCATGTGACTTTACCGAAAAACCAAGAATATGAATCCCTGCAGTCACGAAAGCTTAAATCGAAATTTCACTGTGAAATGGTTAACAGGCTCACCCTGAATAGGCAGTGCCCCCTACAGACATTGAAATGCCAATTCGGCTTCGTGCGTGTGAAACGTGGAGTAAATAGCGCCCCCTGGAGACACGAAAACGCAAAAACTTCCAAAAAGCCTACAACACCTGGTATTCCCAGGCGGTCTCCCATCCAAGTACTAACCAGGCTCGACCCTGCTTAGCTTCCGAGATCGGACGAGATCGGGCGTATTCAGGGTGATATGGTCGTAGGCGTAGACTGAAGTGAGATTAGTAAACTTATCTCCAATGCCAACTCTTCCGGCTCATAACGTTTGCACAGCGAGTAAATGTTACCCAACAAAATTCACCGCCAGCTACAGATCGGCGACCCCAGAGCTCACTTCTGCCACTGTCAAGACCACAGCCCTTAGGGCGCCGTGGCTCTCAGCGTCACGGTGCAGTGAAGCTGCTGAGCTGAGTTAGAATCCCGGGCACGGCTAACATCGGTGGTGTCGAGTGATATGCGAACCAGGTCAGCCTCTCTCCACCCCCACCACTTCCCCACCAACCCGCACCGTCCACCAGCGTGGTGAAGTATGCTCAATCAACCCCCGGGATCGTACAGACAAGGCGTGTGGCGGTCTTCATCCATCAACGGATTAACAAAGTCTATACGTTTTGGTTTAAATACACACACGTACTGTACGTAAATATGGTGACAACTTTTACTCTGAGATAGCTGCTCAGAACTGAGATGTTGCTCCAGAGCTGAGACCACCACTTGGGTTTGCACCGAGACGTCTTGAGTTGAACTCCACTGTGAATGCGAGGATGACTGCAGGCGGTGTCTTCACACAATAAGTTAAGTCACTTTATCCAAAGATGGATAATAATACGTTGGAGATAAGTTTACTAAATCTCCGTAGCTCTGCCTACGACCATATCACCCTGAATACGCCCGATCTCGTCCGATCTCGGAAGCTAAGCAGGGTCGAGCCTGGTTAGTACTTGGATGGGAGACCGCCTGGGAATACCAGGTGTTGTAGGCTTTTAGAAGTTTTTGCGTTTTCGTGTCTCCAGGGGGCGCTATTTACTCCACGTTCACACGCACGAAGCCGAATTGGCATTTCAATGTCTGTAGGGGGCACTGCCTATTCAGGGTGAACCTGTTAACCTTTCACAGTGAAATTTCGATTTAAAGTTTTCGTGACTGCAGGGATTCATATTCTTGGTTCTTTCCGTAAAGTCACGTTGAAGGGAAATAATAAAATAATAAAAATACGAAATTTATTCTCACATCATCAGGTGTGAAAACCACAGCAAATTTTCTTGCTGTGGTTTTCACACCTGATGATGATTGCTTGTGTTGCAATCGAAACGTCGTGAACAATAAAATTACATTAAAACCGTTGGAATACCTTATACCACATGTGAGAAATAGCAAAACTAGTCAAGACTCTCCTGAGGCCTTCTTGTCGTGCCGAGCAGACCTCAACATTTACCATTCCACTCCTGAACATATCACCACGGGCAAGAATCGAACGACAGGACATCTCTAACCACAAAGAACACCGCAATGCACGAACCGTCTATGCAGAGACCCATGTCTGACCATCTGAACAATAAACCGAACTTTCCAAGGACAAAATTCTGAGTCTCTCTACTCTCCCTGACTGTAGTCTCTATCAAGGCAGCAATCGGCATCTGTCTTTCTCTACAGGTTGTTTTCGAGTTCAAACGTGCCCTGTATATACTTAAATAGATATATAAAAGTATTGGTTCTGCTTCCTTGATCTTGCCCGAACCTTCTAGAAGATTCTACCAAATAATATGTGCCTTGTTTCTCAACTACTACGACTATGGTATGTACATTGAACTTCTTTCGCACCGTACGTAGCCAACCGTGCTTATCAGAGCTGCGGGAAATGCTCAACTTTTCCTTCCGTATGGAGATACATTGAGCAGCAATTATGAACGAATGTCCAAATTGCAAGCCGGAGCTGCTGGCTTCAGAGCGTGAGTGCCCCCCCCCCCCCCCCATGCTCTCAGAGAACGCGCTCGCAGTCGACACGACTTCACAACGCGTTCTTTGAGCCAACATCAAATCAGCACCTTTCCCCACTTCTGCACAACAACAGAAACTCAAGCCAATCCCAGCTCCGTCACGTACGCCCCCAGTTCGTCTCTTAGCAGCTTGGCAGGCCTTTGCCAAGTCGTTTCTAGAGTACTGCACAGGCTGGTCCAGACGTCCTGTGACCTCCAGATGTAAGTATCTACAACTTATGTAAGGTTATTTAAAAGAAAATTGAATATGCAGACAAAAACAATTGTAGGGGTCGATTAATTGGGAGTCACGAGAATTATGGACCGCTGTTTGCAGTGACTCGGCGGGCATTACAAATGAATTATAGAAATGTGACATGGCTATATTTTTTATTTTACCAGGTAAGGGCCACTGAGCTGTTATTCAAAAGCGACTTCGCCACATATGATAGTGGAAACGTATCGCATGTTGATTATAAATGTGCAGGGAAAAACCAGAGGACCCAGAGAAAATCCACGCGACCACGGGAAAAACATGCAGACTCAAAATAGACAGCCCGTGTCAGGTTCTGGATTGAACCCATGTCCTCCTGTATATCAGGTGAGGTCGTTAACATCTCACCACCATGGTGCCCAAATATGGTGCATTGGCAAATTATATTTATCAGCAGTGTCAGCGAAACGTATTTTTACGTTAAATGTGTTTTAGATACCACTCAATTATATACTTTACATGCAGTATGATTGTACAGGTGTAGTGACATAGAATAGGTCATGTAGCAGCATAGCGCTAGCTGCTGGCAGGGAAGGGGATCTGCAGCTTACAGCAGCCCTGACTGACAGCAGGCCACGTGATAGACCAGAGAGGGATCTCGGGGAAAGTTTACGAAAGGGCCCATCGAGAACCCGCTAGTAGGTTCCAGAAGGGGGGCGTGGCCAGGGCGGAGCCAGGCCACGCTGACAGTATAAGGGGCCTCTGTAGGGGACCTCGGCGCTGTCGTGTGGAGTGGGATCCCGTCGTGATGCTGGAGTCTTCACCGTCTTCTCCGTCTTCATCATCTCGGCGTGGCCAGTCAGGCAGTCTACCAGCTGCCCTGACTGGGAGCCGTGGTTACCAAGTGTTAACTCTTAGTGTCTCTGAGTCAGTCACTTCACAAGTGCCCATCATGGGGGAAAAAATGCTTTGCCCAGAATTTGGACAATCTTTGCTCCAATAGATTCTTTCAAAAAGCCACCAAACCACACGTGGTTGGTTTTTTTTTGCCTCATGGCAAGGGTTTTAAATAAAAAGAGATTCACGAAGTAACATCAACAAGCATTTATTACGAAAAATCAAAATTCCATTTATCTCAATAGAAATTAGCTTCACCAAAATCAGCATATGTATTTACAACATACCTGTCAACCCATACGGTGTACCCGTATTCTTGTACAGAGACATTGCGTTTTCAGATCCATACAGCGTGCAGTCATTTCAATACGGACATTTTTTTGTCTATTTGTGTTTCTCCCTTGTGATGGGACTTTGTCGGATGAACGTTGAGATTTATAAGGGCACGGGGTGACCAACAAGGTCTGAATTGGTCTGTAATAAGGTAGGCACTGATAAGGGGTTGACAGGTATCTTATAAAATCCGGATTTTTTTCCCCATATTGGTTCATTAAAAAATATATCCATAGAAAAACATGTTATCATGCACCAACAGACAAATCTGTGTAGTCAAGTTCAACACTTTGCTATATATTTTTTTTATTCATAAACACATGGGACATATAAACGACAAATCACTTCAGAGGTTTGCAGACGAAATTAAGCAGCAAAAATGTCTTGTGAGATTACATTTCTGCACGATACTTGGTGAAAATAGATGCTCTCTGCATTTGCAA
>NW_024706233.1:0-12422 GCF_018977255.1 Callorhinchus milii | reverse complement strand
TCAGGCAAATGATACAGTCACTACACTTTACAGCGTACCCTGTGAAGTCCTCTGAGACATCTTGACCACTCGATAAGGCTCCATATTCAGAGCAAGGATTCTTCTTGTCATTGTATTAGAATTACCATCGCAAATCAGCTGTCGTTCGCCCAGCTGCACAGTCACTACGCCGGTCAACAACAACTGCCCGCGGAGCACTCCCATCGATATCGTGCAAGGCACGAGAAGGCTGAAAGGCGCAGCTTACTCGACCGAGGTAAGTGTGTGTTGGTAATAATAATAATAATCTTTGCATTTCGACGCAGCGCCTTATCGCGTCTTCGAGACGTCTCAAAGCGCTTCGCAGGACGTACACAGTGAAGCGGAGTGACTTTATCTGTGGAGGCTGAAGCCCGGCAGCGAATTCCGCACAGTGACGTCGGACGCGCAGTCGTGGATTGAGTGACCAAATTATCTTTTTGTTCTTCAAGGGGATTATTACCCCCGAAAACGCGATCCGCGACTAAGCGAAGAACCCTTCGGAGCAATTATGGAAAATCTGTTGGGAAGAACACGTGGGAGTTAAACGTCCGTGTTTCCGTGCGGACACAACGCGCGGAGTAACTCGTACTCACACCGAGTTGTACTGGAAGCATGAAATAGAACGGTTCACGTTCGATACAGAGCCTTTCGTGCCGGGAGGACATCTGGACAGTGAGGGATTTGGACCCGAGTTGGGGGTTGGGATCAGGAGGGGATGAAGGGTAGGCGTAGGAGGGTTGCCTAAGGCACCTTCGAAGAGAGTCGTGAGGTGGGCCTTGAAGGAGGCGAGGGAGGGAGGGAGGGAGGTGATGGGAGTTCCAGAGGTTGGGGGCAGAGAGGCTGAAGGCCCGACCACCGATGAGGGGGAAGGCGCGAGACGTGAAGCAGCCCGGAGCTTGCTGAGCGGAGGGAGCGGACAGGTTGATATGGGGTAAGCAGGTCATGAAGGCAGGGAGGCGCAAGGCTGTGGAGGGCCTCGAAGGTGAAGACGGGCGGGGGGAGTGTGTGTGAGAGAGAGAGGGGGGCGGTGAGAGCGGGGGAGGTCTCCTCAAAACCTTTGAGGAGTGAGCCCAGCAGCGTGAGGAGGGAATTGAATGAGGTGGAACGGAGTGAGAATTCTGTGAAGGAATTTGGTGAGAGCGGGAATTCCGTCCAGAGAGGGAAACAGGTGCAGAGTTATACAATATATAATATTTATATTAAAATAACAGAAAACACGCCTGGGACTATGGCAGGGCAGCTGAGGCCGGTTACATGTGCAATGTGTGGCTCGTGGGAACTCCGGGAGGCTTTGCGTGTCCTGGACAAACACGTATGTGTCCTGGAGCGCAGGGTTTCTGAGCTCGAGGACAGGCTGGAGTCACTGCATAGCATCCGGGAGGCTGAAGGGTTCATGGATCGAACCTTTCAGGAGGTGGTCAGCCCACAGCCACAGAGGGTTCAGAAGGAGAGTTGAGCGGGTGACCGCTCGGCCTGGTAGGAAGAGGGGACGGGCAGTGCAGAAATCCCCTGAGGGCGTGGCACTCACAAACCGGTTCTCTTTACTGAACACCGGTCAGGGTGACGACACCTCTGGGGAGGGGAGTCAAGCGCAAACAGAGACACAGGGGGGCACGGGGAAGAGTGTCGATGCAATTGCCGTTGGGGACACACAATGGTGAAAGGAGTAGACGCGCGGTTCTACAACCAGGGATCTGACTCTTGCACGGGACGTTGCCTCCCTGGTGCCAGGGTTGAAGACATCGTGGAACGGGTGCAAAACACTCTCCAGGGGAAAGGGGAACATCCAGAAGTCGTGGTCCATGTTGGGATCCATGACGTAGGGAGAAATAGGGCTGAGATCCAACAGGGAGAGCATCAGCAGCTCGGGAAAAAGCTAAAGAGTAGGACCTCAAAGGTGGTTACTCCCAGTGCCTCGTGCAAGTGAGTATCAGACCAGAAGGATCAAACACGTGAATGCACGGCTGGAGAGATGGTGCAGAAAGGAAGGCTTCAGGTTCCTGGAACATTGGGACCAGTTCTGGCCGGAGCCGGCTGAACGGAGGGAGTGGGCAGGATGGTAGGGGGGTAGGAGGTCACAGAGGTAGGAGGGAGCGAGGCCTTGGAGGGCTTTGAAGGTGAGGACCAGGATCTTGACCTGGATCCTCTGTGCGATGGGGAGCCAGTGGAGTCGGGCGAGGATGGAGGATGGTGTTGGGGTGCGGAGCCCGGCGCGGGAGAGGACACGGGCTGCAGAGTTCTGGATGATCTACAGGCCTGTGGAGGGAGGAGTTGGGGAGGCCGACAAGCAGGGAGTTGGCATAGTCGAGCCTGGATGTAATGAAGACGTGTGTGAGGGTATCGGGGGCTGCGGCGTGAGACAGTGTCAGAGCCGTGCAAAGTTGCGGAGGTGGGGGAAGGCAGAGCGGGTCATGGCACAGATGTGGGGAAGAAAGGATATTTGAGGGTCAAACAAGACGCCAAGGTTCTGGACTGGCTTAGCAAGGTGGAGATGGCAACCATAGAAGGTGATGCTGTCAGTGCCTGAGGTGAGGAGGCACTGACGAGAGCCCATCTCCTGATCTTGAGCCTCGGTCTTGTTGATGTTCAATTGAAGAAAGTCAACTCTCATCCAGGACTTGATGTCTGACAGACATTGTGTCAGGACAGCAGTGGGTCCTGGAGTCAGGGGGGAAGGTGTAGATAGTCAAGTGTCATCCGCAAATGTGTGGAGGAGGGGACCAAGGACGGAGCGCTGAGGAACGTCGCACGAGACGGTGCGGGGACTGGAGGAGAAGCCGTTTGCGGAGATGGAAGTGCAGGCGGTGTGAGAGGTACGATCTGAACCAGTCAAGGACAGAGCCGCGGAGGTTGAGGTGAGCGGAGGGGCGGTGGATGAGGACGGAGCGGTCGACGGTGTCGAAGGCAGCAGAGAGGTCAAGGAGGAAGAGGAGGCAATCCTCGGTTACTGAGGGAAGTAAGGGTGGAAATAAAGGAGGCTGTGGCAACAATCTTTCAAGCCTCCTTGGACACTGGGATGGTGCCCGAGGACTGGAGGGTTGCAAATGTTATTCCCCTGTACAAAAGTGCCACACGAGAGGCTTCTCAGCCAAATAGCAGCCCCCGGTATTAGAGGGGCAGTGGCAGCGGATACAGAACGGTCTGGGAGACAGAGAGCAGAGAGTGGGGGTGAACGGTTGGTTTTCTGACTGGAGGGAAGTGGGCGGTGGTGACCCCCAGGGATCGGTATTGGGACCACTGCTGTTTGTGATCCATATCAATGACCTGCACTTGGGTATAGGGAGGACAAGTTACTGGTTTGCAGGTGATACTGAGCTGGAAATGGAGTGAACAGTGAGGAGGACAGTAACAGACTGCAAACGGACGTAGACAGACTGGTAACGCGGGCAGACAGGTGGCAGACGGAGTTTAAGGCGGAGAAATGTGAAGCGATGAATTTTGGGAGGAAGAATGAGGAGAGGCCATATGAGCTGATGGTACAATCTTAAAGGGGGTGAAGGGACAGAGAGACCCGGGGGGTCATATAGTAAATCTCTGAAGGTGGCCGGAGAGGGCGATAAAGCTGTTAAAAAAGCAGTTGGGATACGAGGCTTTATAAATAGGGGCAAAGAATACACAAGTCAGGAAGTTATGATGAACCTTTATATAAAACACTGGTGAGGCCTCAGCGAGAGACTGGGTTCAGTTCTGGGCACCGCACTTTAGGAAGGAGGTCAAGGCATTGGAGGGGGTGCGGAGGGGATTGCCCAGGAATGGGGGGCTTCAGTTATCAGGAGGGGCCGGAGAAGCGAGGATTATTCTCCTCGGGAGCAGAGAAGGTTAAGAGGAGACTCGATAGAGGTTTTCAAGTTAATGAGGGGGTTCGATCGGGGGAACGAGGAGAGGCTATTCCCACTGGCGGGCGGGTGGGGCGGTAACCCGAGGACCCCGAGTTAAAATAGTCGTTAAAAGAAACAGAGTGGGGGGTGAGGGGAAATGTTCTCACACAGCGAGTCGTTGGGATCTGGAATGCATTGCCTGAAAGGCCGGTGGAAGCCGATTCGATGACAACTTTTAAGAGAGATGTCGATAATTATTCGGGGAGGACAAGTTGGCAGAGCTATGGGGAGAGAGCGGGGGGAGTGGGGTTGAATTGGAAGCTCTGGCACACACACGATGGGCCGAATGGCCTCCTTCTGTGCTGTATAATTCTACGATTCTATGAAAACAACAAGGGGCAAATCGACGAGAGGGGCAAAACAACAAAAGAGTTTCACAGGATACACTGTAAAGCGAATTGACTGTATATTTTGTGGGCACAGCAGTGTCCCACAAACAGTCGTGGATTGAGCGATCAATTTTTTTAAAAAAAAAGAACTATTATCCCCGGAAAAGCGATCCCCCAATCGACTCACAACCCGGTTTCTGCTTAAATCTTCTCCGCACCCTCTCCAAGGATCTCGATATCCTTCCTGAAGGATCTCGATATCCTTCCTGAACACAAATCCAGGCTGCACAGTGGATTAAAAAAAAAAGTTACAGGAAGCGAAACGCAGAGCAAGGAACACAATCAGCAAAGGCCAACACGAAAGCCTTTTATTGCGCCTCTCGAACACAAAGCGGCTTTTGTATACGACGACAGCGAAGTAAATTTCACTCGAAAAACCCGAACGAGGCCAACAGATCAATGCTCCCCACTGTGTAAAGAGTTTCGAACGCCGCGTGAATAATATTGCTTAATAATTTCACTTCTGGATCCTTCTCCTTTCCAACGCGAGAGTTTTCCGCTCCCCCCCACCCCCCAAACCATCTGACTGAAACACACGCTGCGTTAAATCTTGGCCAGGATCCCATTATCAAGGCGCCTTCTCTTGACCCAGGCATACATCCCGCTTCTGTCTGGGCGGAAGGCAACGATAACCTAGCGACGCTAGTAAAAATATAGGGGGAGAAGAGGGGGGGCTTCCCCCCCAAATCAGGCCATGCTGCCCCTTCAATAAAACTCTGCGTGAGTTGGGGAGCTGGAGGACAGAGATAGGGTGGGGACATGGGTGTGGATTGGAATACGTGGGATTTGGGGTGCAGGCTGAGATAATAATAATCCTTGCATTGATACAGCGCCTTCTCGTGTCTTCAAAGCGTCTCAAAGCGACTCGCAGGCTACACTGTAACGTGTAGTGACTGGGTATTAATTTGTGGACGGAACATGGCAGTCCGTGCGGAGTGAGGAAACTTACCCAGCGTTTTGCCCTGTCCCACCTGGGAATCGAACCCAGGTCCTCTCGCTTGCGAGGCGAGTGCTCTAACCACTGAAGCTACAGGACTCCTACAACCTGATCCGATCACTAAGTACCTTTCTGACGTCTGTCCTGAGATTGCCCTTTGCAACCTCGAACAAGTACTCTCTTGCGCCCCCTCGAGTTCACGGTCAATCCCATTTAAAACCTTACATACCTCATCAGCTTCCCTCCAAGATGCCTCCTCTCAAGACTGAAGAGTCCCAGCTTGTCTAATTGCTGCTCATACACCTCATTCCTCCGAGGACCTTTGAGGACCATCCTCATTGCTCTCTGTTCCACGGCCCCAAGGGTCACAGTGCTTCCTTCTGTCGTTGGGGGGGGGGGGGGGGGAGATGGCGAAATGTTCCTTGCAGAGAGGGAAGGAGCATGGGTGAGGCTAGTGGAGATGGAGGAACATTCTGCCGTTCGTGGAGTCCTGTGTCCTGTAGCTCAGTGGTTAGAGCACTTGCCTCGCGACCGCGAGACTTGGGAATCGAGAGTTTGTGGGACACCGGCTGCCGCGTTTCACCCACAAAATATACAGTCACTGCATTTCACAGCGTATTCTGTGAAGCACTTTGCAACATCTCAAAAGACACGCTATCAAATGCAAGGATTATTATTTATTATTCTTGTTGGGGCCGCCTCCACGCATGGCTTTGCCCGCAGGAGAAATAGTGGGTGGGATGACTCCGAGATCCACCAGAGGTTAAGGGTTCCAGGGAGCAGGTTTGAAGCACCAATTTGTCCTTTGTTCTGTCTTCTGATAGCCCGAAACTTACCCGCCTTACCGTTACCTTCCCAGTATCGAACAGGATAAATAACAACATGGTCAGAAACATCAAGTCCTGATGCATTTGTGACAGAATGAAAAGCAAATTCGTTTTTAATCGTACATTTGTGTCAAAGATTCAAACCGATAGCTCGTGGGTTATTCGCTGGGGTAAGGACTTTTAAGAGAAAGAATGAATTGCTTTCATTCGGTCAACTGGGTGTCTGACTCTGACACACATGCGGAAACCCGTCACCGTGATCAGCCGAGTGTCTGACACGCACGTGCGGAAACCTGTCAACGTGATCAGCCGCGTGTCTGACACACACACACACACACACACACGCGGAAACCCGTCACTGTGACCGGCCGGGTGTCTGACACCCATGGAAACCCGTCACCGTGACCGGCCGGGTGTCTGTCACACAAGGAAACCCGTCACCGTGATCAGTCGGGAGTCTGACAAACACAGAAACCCGTCACCATGACCAGCCGGGCGTCTGACACCCACGGAAACCCGTCACCGTGATCAGTCGGGCGTCTGACACACACGGAAACCCATCACCGTGATCGGCCGGGTGTCTGACACACACAGAAGCCCGTCACAGTGACCAGCCGGGCGTCTGACACACACGGAAACCCGTCACCGTGATCGGCCGGGTGTCTTGACAAACACAGAAGCCCGTCACAGTGACCAGCCGGGCGTCTGACACACACGGAAACCCGTCACCGTGATCGGCCGGGGGAGAGGGGGAGCCCAGAGTTGGGCAGTGCTGGGGTTTCAAACCGCTTAGCTTGTCTATCGAACGAAGCAATGTGGATGAACCGTAGCAGAAGTGGAGCCTGGGGAACCTGAGAAGAGTTGCTGGGTTGGGAGATGTCATCTGCCCTTCCATCGATGCCCAAGTAACATTTACAAAACTGTAACAGAAAAACAAACTGGCTTCATTCAAACCCCCCCCACCCGCCCCCCCCGATCCCCTCCCACCCTCCCCTTCTCTGGGGGGAATGCTATTGTAAGTTGGGTAACAGACACATTAAGAAATTAGGTCTTTTCTCAAACACGCACGCACACACACCCACATCCCACTTCTCAGCGCACGCACACGGGCAAAACAGTGGCCCCACTCAAAGGGTGCGATACCCTGGCCATTCAGGGCTTGAGTTTGAGCCAGGGCTGGCAGATGGTGAGGATGGAGAGTGCGGAGGATGTCAGTCCACAGACACCCACCATCCCAGGGTTGGTTTTGAACAGCCCCAGCTTGTCCAGCGGGATGAAGATGTCACATACGTTCTTGAGGATGTCGAGGAGGAGAGGGGGGTTTGCTCTCAGCGCACAGTGCAGGAGGGAAAGCTGGACTCTGGCCTTCTCCCTTAAAAGCGTTATTCCCGATCCCGATCTGGGCGTGTAGCCATTTTCTGCCGGGGTGCTGGCTTTGTGTCTGCTCTGCGCTTCCCGTTGCATGAGGAGGCTGAGGTCATAGGCGTCTCGAGTCAAGCTCATGATCAGGGCGAAGAGGTAGTACCTGGCGAAGAGGAGGAGAACGGATAATAATGAATAATAATCCTTGCATTTCACACAGCGCCTCATCACGTCTTCGAGACGTCTCAAAGCGCTTCACAGGATACACTGTAAAGTGAACTGACTGTGTGTTTTGTGGGCAAAACACGGCAGCCGATTGCGCCCAGTGACGTCCCCACACATGCAGTCGTGCATTGAGTGACCAAACTATTATTATTTTTACGTTATTTTTTTGAAAGGATTATTCCCGTACCCACGGAAAATCGACTAACGAGTGGGTTCCTACTTACTGCTAGGTAAACAGAGGTGTGTGCGTGTGCGCGTGTGTGTGGAGTAAGGCAACTTGCCTAAGGTTTCGCCCTGTCCTGTCCCGCCCGGAAATCGAACCCAAGTCCTCTTGCTTAAGGGCTCTAAACCCTGAGCGACAGGGGACTGTGGCTTGCGAGGCGAGGGGTCTAACCCCTGAGCTACAGGGGCTGTGGGGTGCGAGGCGAGGGGTCTAACCCCTGAGCTACAGGGGCTGTGGGGTGCGAGGCGAGGGGTCTAACCCCTGAGCTACAGGGGCTGTGGGGTGCGAGGCGAGGGGTCTAACCCCTGAACTACAGGGACTGTGGCTTGCGAGGCGAAGGGCCTAACCCCTGAGTTATGGTACTCCATAAATCCTAACATGTAGACTCCGGTCATTCTGCTATCCTCCATCTATTCTTTAACCTGGCTCAGTCGCTCACTCGCTCGCGAGTCAGAAGGTTGTGGATTCGAGCCACACACACACACACGTGCAAGTCGGGCACTCTGAGCTCACAGTCTAGGCTGACACTCCAGTGCAGCACTCGAGGGAGAACAAGAGAGAAAGACAGAGAGAGGGAGGGAGGGAGGGAGAGAGACAAAGCGAGAGACAGAGACACAGAGGGAGACTCCATTGTAGCGTTTGGAGAGGTCCCTCTGGAAGCGAAAGGCTATGTGTGTGTGTGTGTGTGATACAGGGCTTGACCTACCTAAAGGATCGCTGGCTCCATTTCTCCTGGTCCATTTTGGACGCCAAGCCCACCTTCCCGGCCCACAAGATGTTGTCACAGGCAAAGTACATGGCTCGGTTCAAGTGGCTGACGGTGATACAGAAGCGAAGCACGAGGTCGGACAAGTGGATTGATCTCTTTGCCGCCTCAAGAGCCTCCAGTGAATTTCCCAGACGGAACACTGCGGAGATAATAATAATAATAATAATAATCCTGGCATTGGATACAGCGCCTTATCACGTCCTCGAGACGTCTCAAAGCGCTTCACAGGATACAATGGAAAGTGAATCGACTGCGTGTTTCGAGGGCGAAACGCGGCAGCAGATCGCCCCCGGCGACGTCCCCACAAACAGCCGTGGGTCGAAGTGACCAATTTATTATTATTATTTTTTAAGAAAGGGATTATTACCCCCGGAAAAGCCATCCGTCAATTGAATAATAAGTGGGTTGCTACTTTCTGCTGGTAAACAGAGGTGTTAGTGTGTGCGTGTCTGTCTGTGTGCGTGGAGTAAGGAAACTTGCCCAACATTTCGCCGCTGAGCGAAGGGACTGGGCGGGTCAGTAGAGTTGAAGGAAGTTGCAGGGGGGCGCGGGTGGGTGGCGAGACCATGGAGGGATTTGAAGGTAATAATAAAACCTGGTGCGGGCGAGGACACGAGTTGGCACAGTCGAGCACAGTCCCTTATCAACCTGCCCACTCCCTCCGCTTTTCGGGCTCCCGTCTGCTCATACCCTCTGGAACTCCATCCCACATTCCTTTCGCCTCGCCTCCTTCAAGGCACATCTCAAAACCCTCCTCTTTCGACCCTCCTCGTTCGATCACCCTCCTTCCCCCTACCCTCAATGCCCTCCACAACCTCCTGATCCCAACCCCCAACTCAGGTCCTTCTCCCTGACTGTCCAGCGCCTTGGGACGTCCTCCCGACCCGAAAGGCGCTGCGTAAATGCCATTTGGAATGGTATTGGAAGTGATCAGAGCATGGGTCAGGGTTTCAGTGGCTGGGGGGGGGGGGGGGGGAGAGGCGGTGGTGGAGACGGGCAATGTGACGGAGGTGAGGGTAATTCAATACTCACACTTTCTCCCCAAGCTCATATGCATCTCCAACTGCTTGACACGACCCACCAGCTCTGCACTGGCATTGCTCTTCTGCAGTGAGTAACTCAGCAAGGTGCATGCGTACTGGGCCGCTCTGCGAGGGAGAAGGGGAGCACGTCAGGTCAGCTGCCCTCACATCAACGTACAAGTGCCCGAACCCCACCCCCCCCCACCCACGCTCACCAGAGCATGAGTTTCTCCCAGTGTCCTGGCCAACAATTCTCCAGATTAATCACCGATTTCCTTGGAATCGGAGAATTATACAGCACAGAAGGAGGCCATTCGGCCCATCGTGTCTGTGTCGGCTCTTTGAAAGAGCTTTTCCAAATCAACCCCACTCCCCCACTCTCTCCCCATAGCCCTGATCAACCCCACTCCCCCCCCCGCTCTCTCCCCATAGCCCTGATCAACCCCACTCCCCCCCCGCTCTCTCCCCATAGCCCTTATCAACCCCACTCCCCCCCGCTCTCTCCCCATAGCCCTGATCAACCCCACTCCCCCCCTCTCTCCCCATAGCCCTGATCAACCCCACTCCCCCCCCCGCTCTCTCCCCATAGCCCTGATCAACCCCACTCCCCGCACTCTCCCCATAGCCCTGATCAACCCCACTCCCCCGCTCTCTCCCCATAGCCCTGATCAACCCCACTCCCCCGCTCTCTCCCCATAGCCCTGATCAACCCCACTCCCCCGCTCTCTCCCCATAGCTCTGCATACTTGTCCTCCCCAAATAATTATCTACGTCTCTCTCGAAAGCTGTTATTGAATCGGCTTCTACCAGCCTTTCAGGCAGTGCATTGCAGATCCCAACAACTCATTGTATGAAAACATTTCTCCTCGCCTCCCCTCTGTTTCTTTTAACAACTATTTTAAATCGGGGTCCTCGGGTTACCGACCCACCTGCCCGCCAGTGGGAACAGTTTCTCCTTGTTCACCCTATCGAAAGCCCTGATAATTTTGAACATCTCTATTAAATCTCGCCTTCCTGGCTGTTTGCAGAATCTTTCTCCGCCTCTTTATCTATCATTCTCTCTCTCTCACTCTATTGATATCCATCTGTCTCCCCCTCTTTCTCTCTCTCCCCCCTCCCCACCTCTGTACCGCCCCCCCCGTCGGTTTCTTATACATTTATATATTTATACATGCACATAAATTCATATATATATTCATACATATATTTATATATAGCGTTTCACCCACAAATTATAGTCACTATACTTTACAGTATATTCTATGATGCGCTTTGAGACGTCTCGAAGACATGATAAGATGCTATATCAAGTGTAAGGATTGTTATTATTATCATCGAAGAGATAGATCTCTCTCGATACATCCCTCAAAATGTTTTTAACTCCAAAATCTTAGGGGTTGGAGCCCTCGCCTCGCAAGCGCGAGGACCTGGGTTTGATTCCCGGCAGGACAAAATGTTGGGCAAGTTTCCTTACTCCACACACCCGCGCGCCTGTTCCCTCGCGGTCAGTTAGTCGATTGGCGGATCCCTTTCCGGGGATAATAATCCCTTCCAAATGATGATAATTCGGTCACTTCAACCCACGACCGTTTGTGTGGACGTCGCCGGCTGCCGCGCTTCGCCCCCCCCCCCGCCCCGAGACGCGCGCAGTCCCCACACTCGTGACGGCGTGTCCCGCGAAGCGCTTTGAGGCGCCTCGACGGCGTGATCCCGGGGATTTATCTCTCTCTCTGTGTGCAAACTACATTTACGCAGCGCTTTTCACGTCGGGCGGACGTCGCGAGGCATTTGGAGTTAAGCGCTTGCACCGGAGCTCCGTGTGTACACACAGAGAGAGAGAGAGAGAGAAAGGAGAAGGATAACAGACAGTTCTCTCTCTCTCTCAGCGCAGGACATGGCCGAAGTGTCAATCATTCTCCCCCCTCAACCTAAAGTGCTGGCAGCGGGCGGGCCGCGCCGTTGAGTGACGGGCCCCGTCAGCCAATCAGACCGCCCGCTGCCGGCAGCGTGGGCGGGCCCCGGCCCCGCCAGCAGGTTAGGTTGTCGCCGTCTCCCCGGGTTACGCGGAGCAATGGCGGAGCGGCGGCTCCCATGTACCGGAAAATGCGCTCCCTGCCCTGGCTCTGGGCCGTGAAGCGGACCCAGGAATCCATCAGGAGCCGCGGAGGGGCGCCTTCCCCTCCCCACACCCCCTCTGGGGTCCTCTTCCCGGGCTGGAAAGGCCGCCGCCTCTCAAAACATGGCCGTCCTTTCTTCCCGCCCGTCCCAGCTCCTTCCCGTGGCTGACTGCTGTCGCGGGGTTTGTGCGTCACCGAGCGTCAGATACGCCCCTGTCGCACGGCAATGACGTCAGCGCAGGGCAGATAGCCACTGATTTCACCCCCCAATGGCCCCCCCAATGCCCCAACAGAAGGATTTTTGGAGGGAGAAGGGAAATAATAATAATAATAATACTAATCACCCCGGCGTGCGACCCGGCGCCTTATCACGCCATCGCGACGTCCCAAAGCGCTCCGCGGGACACGCTGTCGAGTGTAGTGACTGTGCACTTGGTGGGCGAAACCAAGCGATGGACCGAATTATTATTATTATTATTATTGCCCACACCACCACCACCACCGGAAAGTGATCCGACAGTCGACTAACGAGCGGCGAACGCAGGCGTCCGTGTCCGTGGAGTAAGGAAACTCGGCCAACGTTTCGCCCTGTCCTGTCCCGCCCGGGAATCGAACCCGGGTCCTCTCGCTCGCGAGACGAGGAGGGGTCTAA
>NW_024706232.1:0-12438 GCF_018977255.1 Callorhinchus milii | reverse complement strand
CCACACACACACACACCCCACGCATACACACACCCAACGCATGCACACACCCCACCCACACACCACCCACCCACCTACACACATCACGCACCCACCACCCATGCACACTAACCACCCACCCATCACCGACCAATAACACCCCCCTCCTTTCTCTTGACTCACTGTTACTGAAATAGCTAAGGATGTTTTTAACTCGTATATAATAACTGTATATATATTAGTTTAGTTTCACCGTGTATTGAATTTCGAGGAAGACCGTCACAATGACAGTATTAATGCGGAAGATTTAAATGTGCAATATGTCTTGCTTTCATGAAAGTTTGCAAACAAGCCTCGTGTTCAATATTTTGTAAATACAATTTTTTCAGTATTTTGTAAATATATATTTTTCATTTGTAGTAATGTTTTTTGGCATTTATGGTTTTGTTGGAACGTTTATGAAGATTGTTTTACTTGCTTGCACCACACACACACATACACCCCACGCATATACACACCATTCACATAACAAGCACACCCCACACACACACCATGCTTGCACTCCACGCACACGCCACACACACCACGCACACATACACCCCGCACATACTCACACTGCACACCCTATGCACACATCCCACACAAACACTCCATGCACACACCACACAGACACCCTACAAACAGACACACACCCCATGCACACACACACACACCCCACGCACACACACACACACACACCCCATGCACACACCACACACACACCCCACGCACACACACACACACCCCACGCACACACCCCATGCACAGACACAACATGCATTCACCCCATGCACAAACCCGACTAGCGCTTAGGTCAACTCGAACACACAAACCGAACCTCTCCACCTGCGTTTTCATCCCGGCAACCTAGCGAGTGACCTGGCCATGGGTTTCCCATGTGAGAGAGAATTGGCAAAGTTCGGTGTGAGATGGAGACTCCCGGACCCTGTGGTAAAACATGGGTGAGTTTGACGCGAGACCACCTCCAGGATAATCCGGGTAGCATATGATGGTGCACCCAGATACACGAGCACTCAAGGGGGTAAGTTAGAAAGGGCAGGTCGTGTTGGAATGCAATAAAACTGTTTTCCTGAGACAGACGGTGCGAGTGGGAGAATGGCGAGTGTGGCCTGGGTGCATCATCAACACATCGCGCATCTAAAATTATCCCTGATTATGACAATAGAAACCGCTGTAAGTGTATCAAAGTGTGGCATTGACATTGTGTGCATGTTGAGTAGTGTGGAGGGGGTAGGCTCGAGAATAAGCGTGGCAGGCAGAGGCCATGCGCTTGATGAATTTCCCTGGCATTAAGTGGCCAGCACGGCTAGTGGCGAAACTCTTCAACCTCACTCCCGCTGGTCCCCATCACGGATCGTGTGGTAAACAAGAGGTAGAGGGAGTCGGGGAGCACGTGTACGTGGGCTTACAGCAAGTGGTGTGGTGGACCGTAATGGGCGAAGGCCATTTTCCAATTCGCCTTTAACGCAACGAAAACATTCAGCATCTGCACATGCTCGGAGTTCATCACTCTATCTTCTCGGCAGACAATATCTCAGCCGCATTCCATTCAGTAGATGAAACTCATTTGTACTCCTTAAAGTGATTGGCCAGATTTTAATTATCTGATGGACACTTACAAATATCGTCCTGAAATAGTTGTCATATCATCAGCGCCTGTCCAATCATCAGCACACTCTGAAAGTGACCTTCTCTGGCAACACTGTGAAACAACAACCCCACTCCAACCTATCTCGGTGTGAAGCTGAACCGTACGCTAACCTTCCGCAACTACATGAAAAAGGTAGCCGCCAAAACCAAAACAAGGGTCAACTTGGTCCACAAACTGGCAAGCACAAGCTGGGGAGCATCAGCACCAGTGCTATGGACACCAATGATGGCCCTTGCGTATTCTATAGCCGAGTACCGTGAACCAGTATGGACCAGAAGTAGTCACTCTCAACTTGTTAATGTCCAATGGAACATTGCAATGCAGTGTACCACTGGAACCTTCAAGTCGACCCCAACACCCTGGCTTCCCGTGCTGTCACATCTCTCCCCAATCCATCGCAACTCTGCAACCCTCCGGGAAATCCTGCGAATTGAGCAAAACAGCCGCCTTCCCATTCATCAGGACCTCAATAACGTCCCTCACCATTGCATTACGTCATGCAAGCCATTTTGGTCCTATCTCGGCCTCGCTGTGCGCTGCGTTGCACCGCTAGTCGAGTAGATAACCTTGCGTTCAATAAACCCTCGGAGCCAGGATGAACGTCCAACTCCAATCGTCATTTATTGATTGTAACAAGGTAAAACTGGTGAGAAAACACAGATACAGCATCTGTTATAATCCAGAAACACCAACACAATGAACACCACAGCATCAGAACATTGTCTTAGATAACAATAGATCCTGGACGGACCAGGCCCCTAAATTACCACTGAACAACTAGACAAAAGCACAAGCCGGTGCGTTGCATACAGGCACATCGTGTATTCATCCCACTGCACCCCAAATGTACAGCATTACACATAACACTAAACTGTGGATGAGATACTTCGTCATCTTTACTCTCAGGATCGCAACATAGGCACAAGTCTGACTCGACCTACTAAATCACAAGTAACATCCACAATAAGGAAAGTCGCAGGCTTCGTTACTAACTAGGCCTCGTATTTACTACAACAACTTAACGGCACCATAAAGGCATTTACATCACTATAACGGTCATTCCAACATTACAACAGCATTGCCAATATTATAGGAATATAAACAACTTACAGACAATGCTTCTTAAGCTCCCACAATGGACAAGTGCGGCTGTGGTCTCACTGAGATGCGATGCGTGCCGCCATCTTGACTTATCTATGTAATGGCCGACGCCCGCGTGTAACATTGGAAATCTAAAATCGTAACTTCCTGGTCACGTGACCAAAATTAGCATAAAAAAACAGGAACTTCCTGTGAACATATGCTCCACATCTGCCGTGAGGCAAGACAGGTCCAATTCCTTGAACCTTTAGCAATGCGAATTCAACCCCGATTAAGCTTGGAAAACTGAAGGGAGTTCAACAGAACTCACAAACACCATGTGAAAAATCCAAAGCAGATAAATAATTTTGATCTTCCACGAAGCTCATGGTCCACCTTAAAATGCATCCGCACAAACCATGGGAGATGCGGATACCTGATGCACAAATGGAAAATTAAAATCTCCAGTGTGCGACTGTGGTCATCCAGAACAGACCATACAACATATAACGATGCAATGCCCGATTCACAAATACGAAGGATACATCACAGCGATACATATTCCAAGTTAAGATTGCTCATCTGGAAACATTCTTAAAATAAATCTTTCATCACGGCCTTGTGTATACTGTCGTCTTCAACTTTTATGCATTCAGTCTATCTGGCCTCTTTATCTGGTATGGAAAACAACCATTATCCAAAACCTTGCCTATTATATATTTTACTTTTAGGATCGTGTCATTGACGAATGTGTCGCCTTTTTGTGAAGAAGAGTTGCTGTCAAATTACCCACGTACGTGATAAGATTATTTTTCGTACTCCATGTTGAAATTTGTGAGCATTGAACTGTCTTTTTGGCTGATCGACATTTCAGATGTCCCCATTGTTTTTAACAGTAGAACATTTTTAAGCGTTCTCGGGTTGTGCCACTCCGCGTTGTTCAACACGATGTCCGACGTTTCGCTCTACATGCCGGGAAATTCCCACTAACACGTGCTATGGCGAACAACACGCGGCACAACCCAAAAGTGCACGAATTGAAGAATATTCACAGCATGTGGCGTGAAATGGCACAAATGTGAAAACCTACGACGGCCTCGAAAAGATTTCCCGACAGCACCACTAAATATTTTCCTCCACGTGCAAAAGTTGGTGGAAGCGCAGGCCGGTGGAGCGCATGAAGGTCTGGCCACACATGTCGCAGCCATATGGCTTCTCGCCCGTGTGCGTGCGCTCGTTTGCCCTCAGGTCGGCGGGCTGTGGGATCCCGCATCCGCAATCGCTGCAGCGGTGCAGTCTATCACCGTTGTGTATCTGCTGGTGCTGCTGGGGACTGAAATTTTGCGAGAAGCACTACAGCGGTAGGGCTTTTCGCCTCTATGCTTGCGCAGGTGGATATTCAGGTGGCAGTGCTAGCGGAACCTGTGGCCGTACACCTTTCAGCAGAACGGCTTCTCTGCGTTATGCACAATCACGGACCCAGGACAGCACACACCAATGTATCACCATAACACACTTTGAAACGGTTTACATGGTAACATCATTCACAAATGTCATACTGCACTCGTGGAAATTCCACATTATCTTGGCGGGTGCTACTCTTTGGTTATTTCGGTAAAGTCACGTATCAAGAAAAAATAATAAATTAAATACTAGCATACGACGTTTCGATTGCAACACAAGCAATCATCATCAGGTATAAATGAAATAGAAACACAAATCTAGTATACTTAGAAATGTAATGTAATACAACATAGAGTCGGATAACATAACAGTCAACACACTACCTGGTTTATTACGTTCTTCCTGAGAATGCTAAATTTGAGAGAGAGAGATAAAACACAGAACCAGAAACATATAGACAGACATATAAGCAGACAAATATCACAGAGATACATAGAGAGAGACAAACATAGGCACACAGAGAAACCACGGCTCTGTGTCGAGGCCTTAAATAGAGAGGGCGGGGGCGGAGAGAGAGGGAGGGGTTAGAGAAATTAGCATGTCAATGAGTGGCACGGTGAGTGGCACGGTGCAAAAGCTTGAAAAAATTAGGAGACAGGGAGAGAGACACGCTGAATTAAATAACCTAGAAAAATTGTGATGCCGCCGCCACGAAGCCGTTCAGCAGGCGCCCCATCTACGACCTCGCTACCACCAAACGACGGAGCCAACCCCGCGTCCCCCTCACCTCATCTCACATAAACACACACACCCGCACGCATTTCCCCCCCCCCCCCATAAAGCTCCGAGGGGAGGTCACCTGGCCGACCGGTTTTTATCCGAGAAGCCCTTATCGGGATTAACTTTCACGGTTTCCGGCGACCAGGGAATTGGACGACCTCCCCCGACGCTACTTCGCACCACGGCGCTGCGACTGGCCTTAAGATTGTATGGTCGCGGCGAGGGGCATTCAGCCGCCGCGGTTGAAACGCATCCCCCACACACACCCCCACGTGTCGACGAGACAGGCAGAGGAGGGAAGGGGCGGCATAGTTTAGCGTGTCAGAGCGGGCTCGAGTGCGTAGGTGCCATTGTTGGGGAAATTAAAGGGTAAAGCTGGAATTGCAAATAATCAAAGAGGCGACTCGGGCGCATAGTGCGCAATTGATGGGGCAAATGGTGGAGACATGCGGAGGCTCCGCGCTTAACTTCCACAGCAGGCCTTTGTGATGGACGCCGCCGCATAATTTGCATAACCAAGGCACCCTGCATAAGAAAGCGATTGATTAGAATATGCCGCACACATGGCAGGGGAGGGAGCGAAGAGTACGTGGGAAGGGGGGGGAGGCCTGAGTCCGGGAATTAGGATAAAAGGGAGCGTAGCAAGGTAGAGAGATCTCACTTCAAGAGGCCCGCGTTCAAGACGGCTCCCAGCTCTGCCCTCCGGACGTCCGCGTGACGTGTCCAGACGAGCATAGAGGAAAAGCCACAGGATGCCGAATACGTCGAACCGTGAGTAGCAAGGTGAAAGGGTATCGTAAGCCGATAAATAGGGAATAGGTCCAGGGGTAGTAGGATAGGCCAGCCTCGTCGATACGTACTGATTTAACAACAAGTCCCAGGTAGCAGACAATAAATCATTAATAGCTGATCGTGGCCTCGTGTGATCTCGTTGAGAGGTGTGTCGTGTGTGGAGCTGTGTGTGGGTGTGGAGAGGGTGTCGCATGTGGAGCCGTGTGTAGGTTACAGGTGCGCGATTAGGAAAGGGAGGTATCGTGGTAGCGTGAAGGGGGCATAATACTACTCGGTAACTAACCATGCCTACTACGCGGACCCGCGGTGGAGGGGAATCCTCGAGCGACGGCTCCCACACCATGGGTGAGGAACCCAGCAGCGGTTCGCCTAGCAGCGGGGGGGCGAGTAATGATGTTAGCCCGGCCGTTAGCATTATCGAGGGAAGGATCTCGGGGGCCAGCGACCCCCACAAAATTTCGAAATGTAATGCAACACAGAGAGTCAGTCAACACACAACGCATAGCCTGGTTGATTACGTTTTTCAAAGATTGCTAAGTTAGAAGTTAAGTGTGAAATTTTAAAGAGAGACAAGACACACACGAAGAACAGACAAAAGCAGAGAGGGAGAGGGACAACAGCCGAGACACACAGAGAGAGCAGAACATAAGAGCGACAAAACGAGTGGAGACAGAGAAAGTACACTATATCTTTTATCGTCTATTATACTGTCTATTATACTGTAATTTTTTTCCTTTAAGGCAACGGTGTTGTTATTGATTAATCTTCTTGGTTCTTTCGGTAAAGTCACGTAGAAGAGAAGTAATAAAATAATAAAAATAAAACATAATAAAATAATTCTCACGACGTTTCGGCCACAACGCAAGCAGCCGTCCTCAGGTGAAACCAGGTCTGTCGAGGCGACAGCGTCTGAATGAAACAGCAGACGTGCTTGGAGCATATATATAAGCTGGGTTGGAAGGGGGGGGGGAAGGGACGCCTTGACAAAAAAAATTGCATATCAAGAGGAATTTAGCATATTTAAGGGAAATGCAGGTATGTGATTAGTACTACTTATGCCCGTGCATTATGCAGGATTAGCAGCATCCAAGGGAGGGGATATGGGAAATGCAGGTATGTGATTAGTACTACTTATGCCCGCGCATTATGCAGGATTAGCAGCATCAAAGGGAGGGGATATGGGAAATTCAGGTATATGATCAGCGCGACTTTGCCCGTGCATTATGCAGGATTAGCAGCATCACAGGGAGGGGATAGGGGGTAGCATTAATATAGGGAAGAAGTGTTAATAGTATGTAGCTGCAGTAACTAAAACCACCACGTAAACAACTAAAGCATAAACTACATAGTATCATCATTATACCAAATATACTCTACAATAAGCTGAGCCACTAACAGTAAGTAATACATTACAATTCTACGTCGTAAAAAATATAATATGCTTCCACCTAAACTTTATTCTCTTACATCACACGAGTCTACACCGTACTATATACTGCCATAGACAAACCCAACATTAAATTATATACTGTATTGCTATAAACCACCCTATACCTTATCCATTGCAATATTACACTATGTATTATTCTACCCACCCTAATGTATATCACACTGCTGTATATTCACTATACAATTACGATACTATATATTACTTTGTACATTGTATTAAGCATATACATTTTTATACTATTTGTTATTATACATTGTACCGTTGACCGTCGTGTGAAAGATACTAAGAGGAAGAAACAAAATAAGTCAATGCAGCGGAGCAAAGAATCCATTCCCTGCGGAGAATACAATGCCAGTGAGTGGAACGCGGTCTGAAAGTCACCGTAAACGTGAACACAATCAGTTAAGATCCGAAATGGTTTATTACGTCCTTCCAATGATTGCTAAGCCAGAATCCATCTTCTCGGTTGAAATTGTCTCCGTGTTTGTATATGTGGATCGCCTCATGAACGAATCTCTCATGGTAGCCAGATGGCTTGCAGAGAACCTCTGTCTTGGAGAAGTCAATATCATGTGAGCCCACTGAATTGTAACAGTGATCTGCCACGGCTGAGGTGTTTGTCCTACCGTGTTTCAAGTCTGCTTTATGTTCACGGATGCGGTCCGAGACATGTCGTTTGGTTTCTCCAATGTAACTGCTACCACAGAGGCAACTTAATTTGTAGACGCCAAGGTACTGTACGTCTGGAACCACAACTTTTACAGACGGGACCAGATCACGGATTTTATGTACTGTGTTGAATCGGACCTGGATCTTGTGTTTTATCAGGATTTTGGAGATCTTTTTTGTGACCCCAGCAATGTAGGGTAAGGTGATGGTCTTGAAAGGCTCCTCAACGGGATCCTTCTTGATGGTTGGAGTGATGGCTTTGCGGATTGTGTAGTCGGAGTAACCATTAGCCTTAAAATTATAGCGATTAGACAGTATTATTGTAGCGCGGGGTGGGGGGGGCGTAACGGCCCCAGTACCCACCCTCAGCCGGGTGGGCAATCTAGGCGAGGCCGGAGGCTCTGCACGGTACTAGGCCTCGACACGCAACTCTGTCAGGCGACGACTTTGTGGTATAAACTCGATATACCCAGCGTTGCCCGGGGGAAAAATACATATTGCTTAAGCCTCCTAAGTATATAAGATGGCTATTATTCCCCATACATGTTGCTTTTGTGACCAGAACTTTATATAAAGGAAAGAATTACACAAATGCACAGGTTTTTCCTAGCAAAATAGCTCCATTTGTAAATATCACTGTCCGTGTCAAAAAAAATTAAGTTTGAGGGGAATTTTCTCCCATTTGTAACGTTTGAGATGTCAGCGTATAGAAAATAACACTTACTACCCAGAGACTAACACATGTGTAGTTTTTGGTAAAAAAAATATATATTTTTACGATTAAAATTTTGGTCACTGTCTGTGTCTAAAAAACTAAGTTTGAGGGGAATTTTCTCCAATTTGTAACTTTTGAAATGTCAGCGTATAGAAAATAACACTTACTACCCAGGTACTAACACATGTGTAGTTTTTGGAAAAAATGTTTTTAATATTTACAATTTTTGACAACTTTTTTTATTTAAATAAATAAATCTCTTGACACTTTCGCTCCAGCTTCTCACATTTGCACTCTCAGTACGGGCGATATTCAATGAGATTATGTTTACTCTCACACTCTCAGACTCACCACTCACTCTCTCAGACTCACACACACACACACTCAGACTCACACACACACATACACTCCACTCTCACACTCTCAGACTCACACCCACACACACATACACTCACTCTCACACACACACATACACGCACACTCACACACAAACTCACTCTCACACTCAGACTCACACACACAGACTCACTCTAACACTCAGACTCACACATACACTCGCTCTCACACTTTCAGACTCGCACACACTCAGACAGACTCACACTCTCAGACTCGCACACACTCGCGGCGTTGCTCCGTGTTCGGTGGGGGGGGATGTCACGAGTGGGCGTGTTTACCTTCCCCCACCCTCACCGATATCGTCAACCAATCGCGGAGATTCTTATTCCCATCGAAAAGCTACGAGGTTAGTCACGCAACTTCACAGCTCGGTTAAAACATTTAAATATTTATGTTTACTATTTTGTATCACTCTTATATATTAAAAGATGCTAGGGATTAAGTTATGTTTGATGATAGTAAATATACACTATGCACCACGATTTTTCCCTGGGTAAAAAGTGTTATTTTTATATTGCTTAAGCCTCCTAAGTATATAAGATGGCTATTATTCCCCATACATGTTGCTTTTGTGACCAGAACTTTATATAAAGGAAAGAATTACACAAATGCACACGTTTTCTCCTAGCAAAATAGCTCCATTTGTAAATATCACTGTCCGTGTCAAAAAAAATTAAGTTTGAGGGGAATTTTCTCCCATTTGTAACTTTTGAGATGTCAGCGTATAGAAAATAACACTTACTACCCAGAGACTAACACATGTGTAGTTTTTGGTAGTGAGGGTGAATGGTTGTTGTGAGGGTGAGTGGTGAGGGTGAGCAGTGAGGGTGAGCAGTGAGGGTGAGTGGTGATTGGTGAGGGTGTGATTGGTTAGGATGAGTAGTGAGTGGTCAGGGTGAGTGGTGAGGGTGAGTGGTGAGCGGTGAGGGCGAGTGTTGAAGGTGAGTGGTGAGTAGTGATGGTGAGTGGTGAGCATGACTGGTGAGTGGTGAGGGAGAGTGGTGAGGGAGAGTGGTGAGGGTGAATGGTGAGGGTGAGTGGTGAGGGTGAGTGGCAAGTGGTGAGGGTGAGTGGTGATTGGTGAGGGTGTGATTGGTGAGGATGAGTGGTGAGTAGTGAGGGTGAGTGGGGAGGGTGAGTGGCGGTTGTGAGTGGTGATTAGTGAGGGGTGAGGGTGAGGTTGAGTGGTGAGAGGAGGTTGAGTGGTGAGGGTGAGTGGTGAGCGGTGAGGGTGAGTGGTGAGCGGTGAGGGTGAGTGTTGAGGGTGAGTGGTGAGTAGTGATGGTGAGTGGTGAGCATGACTGGTGAGTGGTGAGGGAGAGTGGTGAGGGTGAATGGTGAGGGTGAGTGGTGAGTGGTGAGGGTGAGTGGCAAGTGGTGAGGGTGAGTGGTGATTGGTGAGGGTGTGATTGGTGAGGATGAGTGGTGAGTAGTGAGGGTGAGTGGGGAGGGTGAGTGGCGGTTGTGAGTGGTGATTAGTGAGGGGTGAGGGTGAGGTGAGTGGTGAGGGTGAGTGGTGAGGGTGAGGGTGAGTGGTGAGGGTGAGTGGTGAGGGTGAGTGGTGATTGGTGAGGGTGTGATTGGTGAGGATGAGTGGTGAGTAGTGAGGGTGAGTGGTGAGGGTGAGTGGTGAGGGTGAGTGGTTGAGTGGTGAGGGTGAGTGGGGTTATGAGTGGTGATTAGTGAGGGGTGAGTGGTGAGGGTGAGCGGTGAGTGTGAGTGGTGAGGGTGAGCAGTGCGGGTGAGTGGTGATTGGTGAGGGTGTGATTGGTGAGGATGAGTGGTGAGTGGTCAGGGTGAGTGGTGAGCGGTGAGGGTGAGTGGTTGTTGTGAGGGTGAGTGGGGAGGGTGATTGGTGAGGGTGAGTGGCGGTTGTGAGTGGTGATGGGTGAGTGGTGAGGGGTGAGTGGTGAGCGTGAGTGGTGAGGGTGAGTGGTGAGGGTGAGTGCTGAGTGGTGAGGGTGAGTGGTGAGAGAGTGGTTAGTTTTGAGGGTGAGTGGTGAGGTTGAGTGGTGAGGGTTAGTGGAGAGTGGTGAGTGGTGATTGGTCAGTGGTGATTGGTGAGGATGAATGGTGAGTAGTGAGGGTGAGGTTGTGTGGTGATGGTGAGTGGTGGTTGTGACGGTGAGTGGTGAGGGTGAGTGGTGAGGCTGAATGGTGAGGGTGAATGGTGAGTGGTGAGGGAGAGTGGTGAGGGAGAGTGGTGAGGGTTAGTGGTGAGGGTGAGTGGTGAGGGAGATTGGTGAGGGAGATTGGTGAGGGAGATTGGTGAGTGGTGAGTTGTGAGGGTAAATGGTGAATAGTGAGTGGGAGTGGTGAGTGGTGAGGATGAGTGGTAAGGGTGAGTTGTGAGTGGTGAATGGTGAGGGTGAATGATGAGTACAGTCAATATGCACTGCTCTATGGGGACCTCATTTGCCAGTAAAAATATGATAATTGGTTGTTGCCAGATAGAAGGGTAAAGAACCAATTATCATTATAATATGCACTGCTGTTATCATACCAGGTACCACCACCACAATATGTACTCCTCTCATCATAGCAGATACCACCACAGCAGTATGCACTGCTGTAATCATAGCAGGTACCAACACAGTCAGTATGCACTGCTGTAATCATAGCAGGTACCAACACAGCAGTATGCACTGCTGTAATCATAGCAGGTACCAACACAGCAGTATGCACTGCTGTAATCATAGCAGGTACGACCTCAGTCGGTATACACTGCTGTAGTGATAGTAGATACTGCTATCGAGTTGGTAGATACCGCTATAGTAAATACTAAAACAGTCAGTATATACCACTACAGTCAGTCAATACTGCTACAGTCAGTATATACTACTATACAGTCAGTACATACTGCTACGGTGAGTAGCTACTAGAGTCAGTAGATACTATTATAGAGTGAGTAGATACTGCTATAGATTTTGTAGTTACTACTATAGTCAGTGGATACAACTATAGAGTCAGCAGATACTATACAGTTAGTCGTTACGAGTATATAGTCGGTAGATACTACTGTAGGCCCAGTAAATACTACTATGGTCAGTAGTTATTACAATCACTAAATACTACTACACAGTCAGTAGCTACTACTGGCTCAGTAGATACTACGGTACAGTCAGTAGATACTACTACAGAGTCAATAGATACAACTTCCTCTGTTGTATGTAAGGTGTTGTTAGTATATATACCTACGAGGGGTAAAGATATTTTTTGAGGGGGGGGGGGGAGACCACAATTTTCGGAAACATTTTGACATCAACTATTTACCCCACACTTTCTACAACTTTTTGGACTTGTGAAAGCCTTTTATATATTTGTTGGTGGAGAAATGTACAAGCAGCCCACCGGGCTTTGACAATACCTTAGTATCTGTGTATATATATGTAAGATTTTTAAGAAATATATTTTTCACCCGGGCAAAGCCGGGTACTTCTGCTAGTACAGTATATAATTTAA